>NC_056735.1:164556680-164646680 GCF_019279795.1 Protopterus annectens
TGCATACTGTTTGTAACATGTATTATATCATGGTTTTTGCCTGTAATTTTCTTTAAACATATATTATATTATGTTCTCTCCTTTCCATGTATTTTTCTGTATTTTTTCCTGTATTCTTCTGCATGTTGTGATTGGAACTTTTCTCCCGGGCCTCAGCTGAAAATGGACATGTATCCAATCAGACTATCCCGGTCAACAAATGTAAAATAAAATAAATTAATTATGTCATTTTTTTTAAACGTGTTGGCTACTCTCAAGCTGTTTGACAGAAGTCTAGAGTGGCATCTCCTTCTTTATTCCTATTGCCCCACCCATGTGGACCCAGGTAGTCCTCCTATCCTGTTCTATCTGTTCTTAAATGTGCATTCAGGTCAGCCATTATTTATCAACACCAGCTCCTGTTGTGCTGCTTTATAAAGTAATAAATATTTCATATATGTCTATATCTATCTATAGCTGTTATATATGTATATATAACTATATTAATACATAGTGTGTGTGTGTGTGTGTGTGTGTGTGTGTGTGTGTGTGTGTGTGTGTGTGTGTGTGTGAGCGACAGAGTGTATGTGCATGTAAGTGCATCTTTCTTTCACTCTCCCTCTCTTTCTCTTATATATATATATATATATATATATATATATATATACATATACATATACTGTTACATTCACACACACACACGTGTGTGTGTATTATAGGGTTAGGGGATAGACTGGGTAAGAGGATAGATTAAGGTGTGTGATTGTGATTGTTTAGGGTTAGGTTAGGGGACAAATTTATTGTGTGTGTGTGTGTGTGTGTGTGTGTGTGTGTGTGTGTGTGTGTGTGTGTGTGTGTGTGTGTGCGTGCGTGCGTGTGTGTACACGTGCAAATGTGTGATAAGAGTCACAACTATCTTCTGTAGTGGTAGTGTTATGGCAACAGCTTTTTTTTTTTGTTTAAGACGCAGACCAGCATTATGGACAGGGTATCATGTGTTATTACTGTGGTGCAAGGAGGCTTTACTGGTTACAGTGGATCCAATAATCTAAAAACTCTTATACATCCATAAACCAAATAGCTCAGCTAATATTAGGACCACAGATGTACACCCACTCCCACAAATAAATGCACATGATGGAGGTATAGATTTACAACACAGTGATTACCCACCTCTCTAGAACAAACTAACTCTCCCATTTTAACAGTGTGACACACTTTCTGCCTTTAAAAAGGATAACTAGTTGGATATTCAAAATTTCATCAGGCCTGGCCCTTCTTGAAAAGGGAGGACTGGCAAAGCTGAAACGTCCTTGCAGCTCAACTGATTTGCATCTCCTATGAACCTATGACATACGACTAAGTTACAGCCTTCTATGGAAGCAGAGTTAGTGGGCATAACATGCTTAGGCCTGCTTTCCTGGTGACTGTTGGGTGACAGGAATGGAGCTGCAGTATGTGGAAGTGGAGAAGGAGTCTTGTCTGCACTGAAGGCTGAGATATTTTACAGTGTGTCAAGAAGACTTGTACAAAAGGTATATGCATGATATTTTTACAGACAGTGTGTGCACTGGTGAGTGTATTGCAAGACCATAACATGATTAGATGACTACAACAAAAAAGGTGTACAAGTCAAAATAGTGTAATGTACTTTTTCCTTTTGTGTTTCAGGCCATCTTCAGACTTAACCCAACTCATACATTTAGAGGTTTTGCTTCTTCCAGGGGAAGCACAGCATTAAAATAAATATGTTTCCTCTCATGCCAACCTTTGTTTCGCAACTGTTCTGAAAAATAAGTTCAATGAAAGTCAGGGGAACCACAAAGATCAGCTGCCCAAGAGATTTGTGGTTCCTGACTTTCACTGAACTTATTTTTTCACATCTGTTCCAACTGTGTTACAAGCCTATAAATAGGGCTCTTACAAATGTATACATAACTTTATTATCATTTTCTGCAGATATCAATCTCCACTGAAAATTCATTTTCTTGAACTTTGTTAAATTAACTAAAACATTGACTAAATATATAAAAATAGTCGCACAAATATCAGTTTGTGGTAAAAGACATCCAAGTCAATTGGTTTGCATGTTAATTATTCTAAAATTGCTACAGTCATCCTTGGCTTTCTGTTGTGTTTTTGATCTTGGACATACTGGATTAAACAATGGGTGCCAGCAGAGGTGAAAATGGTCTTATTCAACTTGATGAGGTGCTAAGTGCATTGGTTTCTGGATTGGCATTGACTTTCATTTCACTGAATGAGACATTGAAATGCTAAGCTGTTAAAAATGTCTTTGCAATTGAATGTATGTATTTATCTGAATGTGTTAACCAGTGTTATCTATTCATGCATTCATTACAAAGTAGTAAAGTCAGATATTGTCTAGGTGCATCATGTGGAGAGACAAGACTTGGCTTAATTGTTTGGGGGTAGGTATGCTGTTTTATGAAATAATATGTGTGTCACTTTCTACAGAATTCTGCTTAGTTGTGGAAGTTACAGTCATAAGGGAAGGTTGGACAAGAGATTATTGCAGTCTTTTTTTATTAAATTAATACTGTTTTTTTTAACAATTTTACTTTTCGTGGTTGTTGACACTGGAATTATAAATGACTGTCACAATTTGCTATAGGTGACTTGAATTTTGAAGTAAGTTTTACAGATAATGGCAATATTCTGCTGGTTAAGCTGTTCTGTAGAATCTGTGCAAGCCATCTGGAGAAGCAGTCAACACTGTAGGAGATGGTTGCTCAAAGAATTAATGGGACTTGTTTAGACTAGACACGTGGACATTATAGGTAAGTGAACATTTTTATGTTTGGGAGATTCTAATTTAGACTGTTATTGATGTCATCTCTTGTGTTTTGATTTCATTACTGGAGAAATTTAAGTGGACAGTATGTATTTGATGTACTTGTTTCCATCTTGCATGGTTTATATAGTGTAAAGCTTTGTATTATAGGTTTAATTCTACACAGGTTCCTAGTTTTCCAGCGCTCTGAGTGTGCAGTAATTTAGGTGTGTGTTTGTGTTAATAGAGAAATGTTATCTCCATTGCTAACTGCCTTTTTTTTTCATTGATGGCGTGGGAGTCCTATTTTCTAGGAGGTTCGCCATGTTCATTTTGTTTTGCTCTGCTGGGTTTGAGCTCAACCGAGAAGATGTGGTCATTGTTGAAGGTTTTAGTAGGGCTTATTAGTTATGTATTTTTTTATACAACATTTATTGTGTTTTCCTTTTGTGGACAGTGACAATAAGTTTAGAATTAGTTTTGTTGTGGGGTGCTGTATGTGAAAGTGATTACGTCCATGTTTTATTGCTCAAATACTAGGTAGTTTTTTCTGCTGGCTCAATTGAAGGAACAGTCCACTTCACACATAGATATGGCTCCAGTGAGACATTCTTGTACATGCTTACAAGCCTACTGTATGATTCTACAGGTTAGTTGTATGTCTCTCTCTCTCTTTCTCTCTTCTCTTTCGATCTTATTCTCATCAAAAACTTTCTCCTTCTATCATCTCTCCATATACTTATATTCCAGTACTTATATGTTAGTTGTAAATAATGCATCAGGCTGTTACTACTTATATGCGATTTGTAAACAATGAATCAGACTGTAACTATGAACTGTATGTTCCTAAGAAGAAATGCCTCTCAGCTGTACAAAGCAATGTTCCATTGCCAGTCAGTTTTAACTCCAAACTCATCACTAGTGTGTATTATTTGCAATGTTTGCTGTATTAATTGTAAATGTCTTGCTCAAAACTACAACCCTTGTATAAATATAATCTTTAAACTATTGTAACCTAGATTGCTATTGGAGCTTTTCTCCCCAGGACTCCATTGAAAACGGGTTCAAATGGCCCAATGGAATATCCTTGTAAACCAACTGCAAATAAATAAATAAATAAATAAATGTTATGTACGAGATCATTTTGATTCTCTTTCATTATTTATGTCAAATCTTGAATTTGGAGTACATGTTGTAGGAAGAAATAAGTATGACTGATGCATTCAGTGCATTGTTGTGCCATGATTTGTACATAACTAGTAGATTCATATGTTTATACTAGACTAATGACCACCAGAGTCTTTACAAGTCCAAAATCATGTATAACTTTTAAATATTACTCTAATTCACATTAGTAGGAGGAAAATGGATTTTCATCAACATGGATTTCCTAAAGACTGACTCTAATGTCTGACATTATGGACCAACTGTAGTCTTCAGTGATTTACCAGAAGATGTAAACATTTTATAATGAGAAGGGTAAATAATATGAGGCAAAATCAGGGATAGTTGAGCATTATGAAGTAGTTATTGACCAGTAATGTTGCTTTCTTATTTTTTCAGTCTGATGATTTTCTTGTGGTATGGGTGGACAGTTATTTCCACAGATTTCCTTATCTGGGTATAATTTCTATTTTGTTTTTTGGCAGGGTAGTTGTTGCAATCATAAGTTGTATATCAGAATGTATTGTATTATATTAGTGGGGTGTAGGCAGGAGAAGCATTTGTAAGGACAAGGTCATACATGTTATTTGTTTACTGAAGTTTGACTAACAGGAAAGTCTAACTGGGTAGGTGTCTGTTTTTATCTAGATAAAGTTAGGACGTGAGTGGAAAGGGCAAGTAAGTAGGTGTAAGGTATGATTAGGAACTTTTTCATATTTAGGAATATCATTATCCTGAGGTTGAACAAAAACCGAGACAGATTTTGGCTAAGAACTATTTCTGAATGGTTTTGAAGCACTGAAGGGAGGGTATTGATCTGATGGATATAGGTAAGGAGTCCCAGGCCTTGGTAACATGGTATAAATGTACATCAAGCCCTGCAGATTTGATAGGGTTGTGGACAGAAATGGTTTTCCTCACTGAATGATAATGATGGAGTACAAACATAGTTGTACTGAACCGTATTTAGTGCTAGATGAGCAGATTATTGCTGGCTAATGTTGTAGGTGGGAAGAAACTGTGTATATGTTAGTTGAGTAGTGGGTTCTGAAAGGGTCATTTGCTGCAAATGTAGCCACTTTGTTATAGCATTGCTCAAACATTACTTTTTAAGCTGCCTGGAAGTTAATAAGAATGGGTGCTCCATAAACTAGTGAGGGGAGGTGCTAAGTAGTGGAACATACAGCTTTAGTTGTGTTGGTGAGAACGTTTTTGAATCTGTAAAGCAGTGCAAGTTTTTGTTGTTTTTTTTATACAGTTTTGTATGTGCATTTCAAATGTTAAGATTATAGGTTCATAGGTAAGGTAAGTACTAGGCTAGCTGCTCTTGCAGGCCATTTTATCTAGCTAAAGAAGACTTGTACAAAAGGTATATGCATGATATTTTTACAGACAGTGTGTGCACTGGTGAGTGCATTGCAAGACCATAACATGTTTACATGACTACAACAAAAAAGGTATATAAGTCAAAATAGTGTAATGTACTTTTTCCTTTTGTGTTTCAGGCCATCTTCAGACTTAACCCAACTCATACATTTAGAGGTTTTGCTTCTTCCAGGGGAAGCACAACATTAAAATAAATATGTTTCCTCTCATGCCAACCTTTGTTTCGCAACTTTTTGTGTTTGAACTATTCTTTCCCACTTGGTTATAGATTGACCTTACCCATGGATGATAATTACATATTACCCTAATGTGAATAACTGGGATCATCCCATAGATAATTTGAGTGGGCCTATGCATATGTATAGCATTTAGGAGCTGCATCTGCCCATTGGTAGTGCATGGGACAGTTCTGGGGTAAATTTTCTGTTTCCCATCCATATATCTAAGTTGCATTTTAAAATGGACAAGGATGAGCTGTGTTTCATGTGGATATGGAGTCTGTTCCACAGCAACAGTACCACCTGCGAGATATACCTGTCCCTCCAAACTGTTAATGTTGCAGGAGAGGTTTAGATACCTAGGCAAAGTATTTCTGATGCCGTTGGACTTACTGATGTGTCGTAAAACCATGAGTAATAGGTCAGAGGATGCCTTGTATGCCAGCTGAGTATAGTGACAGGGGTTGCAGTCAGTCCATGAAGGATGTGTTGTTTAGGCCTTGCATCCTTTCAGTAAGGTATCGTTGTGGGAGCTCCAGTTGTTGCATGTGTCTGAACAGATACATGCCAAAGAGGGCATTATGTGCAATGACTGGCCCAATGAAGGCTGAGTAAAGGGGATCAATGACATCTCTAGATCTAGACACAATCCCTTTGTTTATAATCTGTGCAATATAGAAGGACTTTCTTACAACAACAGACACATGTTGGTCAAATGTTAAGTCACTGTCCACATAAGTTCCCAAACCCTGAACAACTGGGTCAAGTCTTAGGGGCGAATTGTCAGTGTAGTAGTTCCCAGGTATAGATGACTTTCCAAAATATACAATAATGCAGTTTTGGTATTTACTTTTAGACCATGATTTTGACACCAGTATTCGAGACAAGCCTCCCTGCAGGATGGCCATATCATTTGAGGACTCAGTGACTTCTCCAAGATTGCACTCATCTGCAAACTTGGAGGTCATCATCCACTTTCATAATAATAATTATTATTATTAATTATTATTTATTATTGTTATTCAGTATTACTTACAATCATCCCATATCCTGCCTTATTATTTGTTATTAGAAGTGACTTTTGATGGTGTTATATTAAGTGAGAGGATTTTGAATGTTGTTTTTCATGAGACAGCCCAAAGGGAAATGGTAGTATTTTGGGGATGGGGGGAGAGCATGAGTTGTAAGTTACAAAGCCATGTTTCAGTGTCTGTTACAGCTTCCTGAGTAATTTTTTGGAGATGTGCCAAGTTATCTGATACACGTATGAGTGTGAAGTCATCAGTGTATTGCATTAGGGAAGCCTGTTGTGTAGATTAGTGTAGGGTGCTGGTGTGTTGAGGAGGAGACCAAGGATAGAGCCTCATGGTACACTGGTGATGACTGAGAGGTATGGAGAGAGGGCAGAGTGCCATTGTACTGACTGATACCTGTTGGAAAAGTAGCTTTTGAATCATAGAAGGGTGCTCTGTGATAGACCTAATATAGACATTTGAAGTAGAATTTTGCTGTGACAAAATGTGTTGAAGGCTTTAGACAAGTATAGAATTAAGGGGGAGACTAGTTTGTCATTAACGCTTTCTTTAACAGTATCTATAAGGGTTAGAGGTGAGTGTTCGTTCTATGGGAGGTGTGGAATACACAGTTTGATTCTGAATTTGGGGCAATTGGCCTACTATTCTCCCATGAACCTAAGATCACTTTAGGTCTAAGGTTAGTAATGTCTGTTGAATTTTCTAATTTGTGTATATAATGTGTGATTGTTTCCAAAGAAAGGGGGCATGAGATTCCTAGACTGACATATTTATAAGGATTGAGATGAGACAGGCAATGCTATTGGCTGCTATTTTAAGGTACCAACTTGGAAGGTCATCAGCTGAAGCTGAATATGCTTTGAGTTTGAGTTGTTTTACATGGAATGAGGGACCTGGTTTGAAGGTGAAAGTGGATGTAGTGAAATATGGTTGTTGGGCAGGGTTGGGATTAGATGTGGGAATTCTTGGTTAGGAACACTATACTATCTATGAAATAAAAGATGAATTCTATTGCAGGTTTGAGTGACAAGTTTTTGGGAGAAGGATTAGGGTTGATTTTTTGACGAGGATGCCAGATGTCTTTAATAGATTACTGGAATCTTTATAGGGTTGGGTTAACTATAGTTCAGAGTGTTGGTCGGTATAGGTTTTTTGCCTTCATTTATTTTCTTTTTATTACAAATGTGGAGCATTCTGAAGTTTGAGATATTGTGATGTTTTGTATTTCTACCACTCTTTCCACACTTTTTCTTTATCCTGCATTAGCATTCTACTCTTTTGGGATAGCCAAATCGCATTATTTGCTTTTAGTGTCTTCCTTCCAGGGGTTGTAAGGCTATTTAGAAGTTGCATTGAATTCACTTAAAGCATCCTGTAAGGGTAGGATTTTGGGGTATTCCAGTTAAAAGTCAATAGGGTAGTATTGCATAACAGTGGATTAAACTTTGACATGTTGCATATTGTTTTATAAACATGCCATTTAAGTGGATGCGTCAGATGTATGGTTTAATTTCTCCAAAACTGTTGGGTTTCTAATACCATTATGAGAATGGACCCCATTCCTAAGTCAGGGTATAGTTAAAGTTCATGAAATTAGTATTGCTTTAATCTTTGTTATCCAAAAGTGTTATTCGTAGCACCCACAATAGGGCCAGAATTGATTCCTGCAATTCATACGGAGTTACATTAATGGGTAGCATATCTAAAAATTACTTTAGTTTTTTTTTTTTTAATTCAATCCATTGCTCCTACTACTGCTATTGGAACGGTCTCAGCATTTTTTCTCAACATTGCTCTCATTTCTGCCTCCAAATCTTGAGATTTTATGACTTTGTGTCTTGCTGTATGTAAAACACTGTAAAGGCAATGTGCAGCAATTTCAATGATCAATGCTACTTTTTTGTTTTTAATGAAGTACTATAACTGGTGTTCCTGTACCTACTTTTTTGGACTGTTGGTAATGGCTGATCCAGTTCATCATTCTCTGTAATACTTTGTGGTTCATGTTCCCAAAGCTTCTCACCTACTTCTGTATTGTGGTGTTCGCACAATCCTCAATGGAACAGTCTTGCTACACTATTGTGTCTTTCAGTGTATAGACCCTCTGTGTGTATCACACCCAGCAGCAAGGTATGCAACTACATCTAGTTCTTTTTTTTACAGAACCTACATTTGTCTGCTTCTCACACATGTTCAGTGGACTTTGTAAACTAATATGTATGTAAGTCCACCATCTTGGGCTGCTATTATTAACCTTTCATCCCCTGGTTCATAGGATCATAGGAAATTACTAGGCTATTGGCCCTAAGGCCCTTATAAGCCTAGCCTTGAGTTTAGCCCATGTTTTGACAAGTCTGCACCCAAAGCCCCTGTCCAGCAGGGACACAGGTGGAATCCCAGGGGTATATTTTCTGTTTCCCATCCAGTTATCCAGATTGCACTTGAAAAGGGATATTGAGGTACTCTTCTTGATGTGGAGAGGGAGTCTATTCCACAGATGGGGGAGACTCTGGTACACAAATCTCTCCCACCAACAAGTCCTATTGATGTCACAGACCAGGTTGAGATTGCATGTGTGGGTTACTCGAGTGGAGCTTGACTTGCGGGCAGCTTTCACCTGTGCATCTGTGATGTCAGGGAGGTTACATTCATTTGGGATAGGCATTTGTTCTTTTGGGGGAGAAGGGGGGGAAGAAGTTTGCGCTGAATCTGTCTGCCAGGATGTTGGCTATGTCTGTAGGTTCGGTATATTTTGTACCGTTATGCAACAATTCAGAGCATATCTGGGAGTTTCCACCCATGTTCCTGACATAACTAAAGAAGGCCTTGTGATTATCTTTAGTGTCTAGGGCAATTTTTCTTTCGAAACTGGCCTTTGATGATTTTATGAGAGAACGAAGTTTCTTGCTAATACTGATCAGAGATGCCTTCCCTTTTTGGGATTTTGCTCTGTCATGTAGTAGCTTCCTCCTTCTGTTGTATAGCATATTTATGTCTGGGGTCCACCAGACCGGTCTCCTGTTTTTGGAGGAGTGAGTCTTGGTTTTATTTGGGATAGCACGATCCATGCATTCCTGCAGGTGCTCATAGAATGCATTTGTAAAGGATTCTGCGGATTGGGCTGTATTATCCTCTGGACCAGGGGCTTTGAAGGATTGCATCTCAGTCTTGAGAAGTGCAAAGTTGGCTTTTGAGAAATTCTTTACAGTGATTTCCTTGGCTGGGGGTGGGGATGGGATATGGATGTCCAGGGAAATTTGTTTATGGTCTGATCTTACCAATGAGGGGTTTACCTCTGGTGTGGAACATAGAGTCCCCATGTTGGTGATGACCAGGTCCAGTATGTTGCTCCCTCTTGTGGGAGTGGTGACCAGTTGTTCCATTGCGTTAGAGTTTATAAATTCAAGGAACCATTGGGAGAGGGTGTTTGGGCTTGAGTAGTTTTCCCAGTCAATGTGTGGGTAGTTGAAGTCACCCAATAACATAGTGTTTGGAGAGACCTTCATATTCTCCAGTGTTCTCAGGAATGTCAAGTGGGGTTCCTGTAATAGGGAGGGTGTTCTGTAGCAGGCTACAAACTGAAAGGCAGTTTTGCCCGCTGTTAGTTGCACATGGATGGTTTCCGATGCTTCGTGCAGTGCCACCAACCTGGAGGTATAGGTATCTTTGATGAATATAGATACTCCTCCTCCTTTTGTGCTTCGGTCCGAGTTTTGGGGCCTAAACACATGGTATGAGTTATAACTTGGCCGTGCTGGGGTGCTCTCAGGAGCTTTGAACCAGGTTTCTGTTACTGCACAGACATCGATTTTCTCCATGCTGAGGACAGCCTCGAGTGCGTGCATCTTGAAGTTTAGACTTCTGGCATTGAGTAGCATTACCTTTAGTTTTTTTTATCCTTTATTATTTTTTATTCTGTTAACAATTTTTGGTTCATCTCTTGCACTATGAAGCACAGGTTGTAACTCAAAAGGGTCAGTCAGCCTCCCATTTGCATGGTTATCAAGCTGCAATTAATAAGTACACAAACAATTAAACAAACAGCTGAATAAAGAAATAAGGGGAAAAATAAATGATTTCAGACTGAAGTTAAGTTTAATTCATGGTACCTTGGACAGTACAGCACACATCTGTTTGTTGTTTTCATTACGTGCTTCTTCGTTCGGCTTTTTCCCGGTTAGGGGTTGCCACAGCGGATCACCTGTCCACTCATGATTGGCAGTGGAGTTTTACGGTGTCCAGCCCGGCACCCAACCTTCCACAGAAGGCACACACATGCACACACTCACACCTAGGGCCAATTTAGAGTGTCCAGTCTACCAACAGCATGTCTTTGGGATGTGGGAGAAAACCGGAGGAAACCCACACGACCAAAGGGAGGACATGCAGACTCTGCACAGAAGGCACCCCAGCTGAGAATCATAGGTTCATAGGTTCATAGGTAGGTACTAGGCTATTGGCCCTAGGGCCTATATAAGCCTAGCCAAAGGTACCCTGGCTTCCGCCACACAAGAAAATTATTTTCCTGTGCTACTGTTGAGCAGAGCCACAGAAGTGTTCCCCGGGGTGAATTTTCTATCTCCCATCCAATCATCAAGATTTTTCTTGAACAGTGCTAATGAGGAGCTTTGTTTGATATAGATAGGTAGTTTGTTCCAGAGTATGGGAAGTCTCTGGGACAGGAATCTATCCCTCCAGCATGTTCTGTTTA
Source organism: Protopterus annectens (assembly GCF_019279795.1). Taxonomy (NCBI): domain Eukaryota; kingdom Metazoa; phylum Chordata; order Ceratodontiformes; family Protopteridae; genus Protopterus; species Protopterus annectens. The sequence continues at coordinate 164,567,967 of NC_056735.1, forward strand.
TTGTGGTGATGAGGTTTAGGTCCCTAGAGCGTGTAGCTCGTAGGGATTGGGATTTCTTTAAGTGGAGCATGTCTAAAAGCTCTGGGTTTGACATAGCTTTGTGTGTTAGGCAGAGATCACCTCTGAGTAGGCGATATGCAACGGAGTAAAGCTGCAGTTTTTTGAGACGGTCTGCATAGGGCATCTCTTTGAGGCCAGTAATCCTCTTTGTGAGGTATTTCTGTGGCCTTTCCAGTTGTTGTAGATGTCTTGTGAGGTACATACCAAAAGGGGCATTGTACTCTATAATGGGTCTAATGAGTGACGAGTAGAGAGGAACAATGACCTCTTTTTTCCTGGATGAGAAACCTTTTGTGAGGAGGTGTGGCACATAGAAGGATTTCCTGACTACTGTGGCGATGTGATTATCAAAGGAGAGACTACTGTCCACCTGTGTCCCAAGGTCTCTTATCACACTTTCGGTGTTAAGTAGACTACCACCTATGTGGTAGTTCATGGGTACTGAGTTTTTACCAAAAGGAATGACAATGCACTTTTTGGCATTGAGCTTGAGGCCATGGCTTTGACACCAGGCATCTGTCTCAGCGAGGCCCTTTTGTAGGATGTCCACATCCACAAAACGAACCCGAGAACCTCTTGCTGTGAGGTGCCACTGCTAACTGCTGCACCACCATGGTACATGCTGAAGTAAACAATTAAATGTTTGTTTACAGGTACCTTGTTATGTGAGTATAGAGTTGGTACTCTTACAGGACATAAAACACAGTAGGGGGTATTCTAAAAGGAAAAATAGCAGTGTGTAAAGCTAAACTATGCAGTCAGTGTTGACATGCAGGGTATTTGCAATTCAGAGATATCTGTATCACAATCATGGTAGTATGATAATTGGTGTGGTCAGTAGTATATATTAATGACCATATAATGACATTCAAATGAGATGGCTTATAGAAATACATTCATCAATAAACTGTTTTTGTCTGCATGTATATTCTATATGCAGCATGCACATTGGTAAGTATATATATATATATATATATATATATATATATATATATATATATATATATATATATTATGTTAATAAGTTCATAGGTATGTACTAGGCATGCAGTTCAAAAGACCATTAATAAGCATAGCCAGCTAAGCCCAAGCACTGTTGAGTGAGTTAAGCTTCATGGTCAAGAAGTACCATGCTATATACCCCAAAGAGAATTTATGATTTCCAGGCTATTCATTCAGAATATTAATGAATACAGACTATGTCTAGGATTGCTTGACATACATAGGAAGTTGAGTCAATAAGTAAAGGATTCCTTGGGATAGAAATCTGTTATGCCAGCCATGTTCCATTTCTGTGTCTATAACAGATTACAGTCTTTGCTGTGGGTGTTCATGGTGGTGTGCATGTTGCATAGCTGTAATAGGTCAAGCATGGTAGAATGGGCCATGTACCATATGGATGGACAGCAGTCTGTCTGCTGAAGAATGGCATACAGAGCAAGAACTGCACATATCAAAAATGACATTTGAACCCTTGATTTAAAAATCACCATGAATAGCAGGCAACAGTAAGGATTGTGGAAGGGTGTACAACTCAGAAAACTGTGTGGCATCAGTGTAAATAGGATAATTTTGCCAAAAATGACATTTGAACCCTTGATTTAAAAATCACCATGAATAACAGGCAACAGTAAGGATTGTGGAAGGGTGTACAACTCAGAAAACTGTGTGGCATCAGTGTAAATAGGATAATTTTGCCTTTAACACACATTTTCCATGTTACACCTTTTGTACTACAATAGGTCACAGGTAATGTCAGCATGTTCCAGGAGATATATATATATATATATATATATATATATATATATATCCAGGCGATCAAACATACATGCAGGAAGCTCCAGTCAACAAAAGGTATTATTGGAAGGTGCAATATGTGTCTTACAGGTAACACCCAGGTTATGCAAATAAAAGACAACAATGTTAGGTGTGGTTCATAGGTAGGTACTAGGCTATTGGCCCTAGGGCCTATACAAGCCTAGCCAAAAAGGTACCCTGGCTTTCGCCACCCAAGAAAATTATTTTCCTGTGCCCCTGTCAAGCAGAGCCACAGAAGTGATCCCCGGTGTGAATTTCCTGTTACCCATAGAAGAGGTTATTTTTCAGTTATCTTTCATAAGCATTGTAATTCCATCTTTCTGATTTCTTGATGTTCTCCCACAAAGTCCTTGCCCACTTTACATGATAAGCTGCCACTATGCTAAATGAGTGTGGAATCTAACTGAACGTGGGTATATGTTTGGGGTCCAAGCTTCATCACTCCACTGCTTTCTTCAGTACAGCCTCACCTGAAGCTGGGAAAACAGGGTACCCTTCTCATGGCAGAGAACTGCTCCTTCTTAATCGCCAGTCTATGATGAAACTGTGTGAGTGGACTTCTATGTTGTAGGCACAGTATTTGGTAATGTTGTAGCCATTGTACTACATTCAATTCTGTGGTCCCTAAGTCTGGAGTCAGCCACTGGTTCTTCACCTCTTCATCAGTCATAGTTTATTCCTATTTATCCTTAGAATATTCTTAATTTGACCAGCTAAGTGCTCCACAATCCACATAGGGCTGCTACAGGCTATGAAAAACAATCTGCTGTATTACTAATGGCATATATTTTTGAGTTTGTCTCATAAGTCTCGCACTGCCTCCCCATGACCTTGTGCAGCCAGCTGATAGCTTGCCAGGTGTAATGCTGCCTTCAACTTGTTTTAATCAGCGTCTAACAGTAGCAGGGTGTGTGCCCTCCATTGTTTTACTGCTATGAGCCATACAACTAGACAATCTTGCACCTTTCTAGTGTCTCTAAACTGCAGCAGTGCCAGTTTGTAAGCCACCTAATTATTTCTTATCTGTTATTGTCATACGTGCATTGATACTGTGAATGAATTTGTACCCACATGGGTACTGGTGCTGTTTCCAATGCCACTCTGTTGATTTGAGACCACTGGGAAAGCAACATAGTGTAAAATGTGTAGTTATTCTTCACTGCACACTTTTTGCTGATTGCTCCCTGCCTGAACTATACTTATGTTGTCCGATTTTGAGTTGGTAGTACCTTGTTTGCCTTCTGTTTGTATATCCATGAAGAACTACAACTATGTAATGGCAAATTAATGTTTACATATAATTACTCTTGGCCACTTGCAGCTGAGCTTGCTTCCTCTTAAGTACCCCCCCCCCAAATTCTCAGGGACATGGCAACAGTTATCCTGAAAAAAAATGCAGTGGAGTTTGAGTGTGTGCTAACTCAAGTAAGATTATCATCTCTAAAAACTGAGATAACTGAAAGCAAGAATACTCTTGTTACTTGACAGGTTCATAGGTGGTTACTAGGCTACTGACCCAAAGGTTTATATAACCCTAGCCATGTGTACCCAATATAATACTAGAGAAACCCAATATAAAGGATCTAGCTTAAACTCAAAATCTTAGTTAGCAATGGCTGCCCAAATCTAGGAGGGTCTTGGGTGAAATCCCCAGCAAGAAATTTATGGTATCCCATCCAGTCATCCAGGCTACAGTTAAACAGTGTCATAGATGGGCTCTGTTTGATGTGAATTGGTATCTTATTCCTGAGGTGTGGCAACCTCTGAGAGACATATCTGTCTCTCCAGCAGGTCCTATTTATGTCGCAGGCCAGGTTAAGGTTCCTGGGACAAGTGACCCGTATCCCATTTGTCTTGTGGATGTGCAGCATTTCTATTAGGTGTGGGTATGAGACTGCTGTGAAGGCCAGACACAGATCTCCTCTAAGTAGTCTGTATACTATTGAGTACAGTGACAGTGACTTCAGTCTGTCAATGTATGAAGTGGTGGAGACCATGTAATTTTCTTAGTTAGACATCTCTGAGGTCTCTCGAGTGGCTGCAGGTGCCAGGTAAGGTACATACAAAGAGAGCATTGTACTAGAGTATTGGCCTGATGAGGGGTGAGTACAGGGGAGTTATGACCTGTTTCACTCTTGAGGCAATGCCTTTGCTAATGAGGTGAGCAACATAGAATGCCTTCCTTACCACAGTAGACACACTGTGGTCAAAGTTTAGGCTACAGTCAACTTGTTTTCCCAATTCTCTCACTACTGAGTTGTTAATGTAGGGTAGGGTATTATTATTTATATGATAGTCTGCAGGGATATGATTTTTACAAAATGGGATGATAATGCATTTTTAGCACTGAGTTTAAGTCCACAGCTTTGGCACCAATCATTCATTTGTGTAAATCCCTCGAAGTATATTGACATTGTTTGGGGATTAAATGATTGCACCTAATTTGCAGTCATCAGCAAACTTAGTCAGCCACAGCCGGTCTATTTTGGCATGACCTTCTGAGAAGTATATTCCAAACAATAGGGGACCCAGCGCTGAACCCTGTGGAACTACACTGCTGGCAGGTCTACTGGTCAAGGTAAAGTCCCCAACTTTGAGTATGATCTGAAGGAGAGCCAGTTAGCGGCCCACCTGACAACATAAGGGTTGATATTCAATTGGGAGAGTTTATCTTGACCAGCAGACCTGCCAGCAGTGTAGTTCCACAGGGTTCAGTGCTGATGCCCAAATGTGGGACTGTGTCGAAGGCCTTTGTTTATTTAAGGTAGGCTGTATGCACACATTTGCCTTTTTTATGGCTCTGGTGATGTTTTTGAAGAAGTCTACCAGTTTTAACAGCCATGACATGTCTTTGACAAAACCAAAATTGTCGGATCAAGGGTTTGGAGATCACCTATGTCCTTATTTATAGGGTCCATGATGATTTGTTCCATGGCCTTACAGGTAAGGCTAGTTAAGCTTATTGGTCTGTAGTTTCTGTAATTTGAGTCACACTTTTAATATTCTTGTCAAGTGGCATATGACAAATGGAAAAGAAATCTTACTAGTAAAAGTAGCAATAAAGGATCAATGACACGAATGCTGTTAGGAGCATACAAATACATCCTGCATGCCAGTGTAGGAATGTGTACATGTATAGATCCACTAACACACCACACATATAGGTGTGGGTACATCTATATACATAAGAAAAGACAAGTTCATAGACAGATTTGTGTGTGTGTGTATAGTGGATCTATAATGACATAAAGATATACAGCAAATACATTTTAAACAACCAAAGCAATGCATATGATAAACACACAATGACACATGACAAATGCATTTAGTTATTTAAATTATCTATTTCCATCTTGATAAGGGTTAAGTGGTCTTATCAACACAGCCATCTGAGTCACAAAAGAAGCAAGTTTGAGAAAAGTTATGAGAATTCCAGTATTAACAGTGAAGTATACCACGGAAACAATTAGGTGCACTGCATACAAAAATATTTAATAAAATACATGCATTGCTATATATCCAGCATATACAAATTTGACAGACATTCAGGAATGCCTTGAATTGCAAGCCGGTCAGTAAGACATAGCAAGGCTTATGGTTTTACAACCACATGAATGTAAACTTAGGTTACATATTGCACGCATACTTATGCACACACACATGAAAATATAGGGAAATATAGAGACTACATTTGCCTCAACTTTCAAATGATGACTGCTGTAACTCTCTTGCAGTCAAATATTCAGGGAAAGAATGAAATATCCAAACATTTTATTGCAGCGCACGGAAAAAAATAAATAAATTGAGTTGGATGGAATCACTATTATACAGACAGTTACTGTGTGACTCCTGAAAGGTGTCAGCTAAGGGGAAACTACTTTTGGTAAAAGTAGCAAGATTCAGTTTCAATGTTGTCTGACATTATTCTTATTGAAATGTTAGAGATTTTATTCTTCTATTAGGACATTTGCAACTCAGTGGGTTTGTTTCCAAGAATCCAAATGCTCAAAGCAATGCTGTCTGGAACTGAGGGGGAACTGTTGTATAAGTGCATGCACTAATAAGCAACACTATTGCTGAACATATGAAAAATAATTATCTGTAAAAGAAAAAAGAAAGCATGTTGCAACAAGCATGAAAAAAAATACAACTGTCCAGGCTGGGATAATCATTCCACTAAGTTTTACCAAAACAAGTGCATGCTAAAGATGTAACTTCAGTGCTGCAAAGAATGCAGATTTGAGTGTGACTATATTAACTAATCTAATGGCCTGTGGGTGGGGGAAGGGAAATACAAAAGAACAAACAGTAAAGTCTTAGCATTTCCTAACAACCAAACCACACTAAAGTTTGTGACATCTATCCTGCAGTATGCTAACAAACCTTCTCTGAAAATCCTGTCTCTGTGTAAATATATGACTTACACTGCACTAAAAGATAAACAAAGTACTCTGGCAAGTAACTGATTTTAGAAACAAAATAATGCCCCTTTAAAAGTATTGCATTACTGCTGTGTTTTGTATAGTAGCAGCAGTAGTAGTTAGGTCATTAAATGCCTGAAAGGCTACTTTTCCCAATGGGTAAATGCACAGATTAAACTAATGAATGGGTGACACTGAGACTGTTGTCAGTAGAACTGCAATTTGAGATGGAATTTGGCTAACACCTTTGAAGCTTCCTGCAGGCAATCTTCCCCCAACCCCCTCAGCCAAAAGTGAGCATGCTCAGCAAGGCAAACCTGAAATGTAAACAAAGGCTGAATCAAAACAAAAAATCCCTGGGATTGTCCCTTTAAGAAACTCTATTCTGGCACCAGCTAAAAGGAAGATATTGCTTTATGGAGATGCCCAAGGTTTGTCAACCTTTCCGGATTATTTTGTACTTGACTAGAGCAAGGGAGAAACTGTTCTAGCATGTAGAGGTTTTGCTGGAAGCTTCTAATGTGGCACAACTAATCGTACACCCAGCTAGGTTAAGTATCTTTATGGTATTTGGTTTTTAAACATGACTTGACCACTAGCTTGATAAAACAATATCCAAGCAGATGATGAGCAAGTTATTAAGCAAAAAATTAAAAAGGGTAACTATATGCAGAAAATAATTTCTCCCGAAATTTACTGCTTTGATGCTCTGATATTTTCCATTCAAACAAGACATTTTTTGACTTTTATATTATGCTGAATTTGTCCCAAAGAAGCACAGGCTTTATGATTGTACAGCCCAGTTTATAGGTATTGTACTTAGTTGTCAGATTCTAAACCTATGTATGTATTCATTAACACTCCTGTACTCTCCCTGACCCACCGCTGTCTATCCAGATGATCCATGCCCTTCTCCTCCACCCTCCACAGGTACCTTGATAGGTCCTTTTTATAGGTTCATAGGTTGGTACTGGGCTATCTGCCCGAAGGCATATATTAGCCCAGCCACCGCCCCTTTAGTAGTTTCCTAGACCCTTGTACTAGCAGCTAGTACCCTTGGCCCCTATCTAGTAGTGCTGTTGGTGTGATCCCCGGTGTGAACTTTCTGTTACCCATCCACTCATCAAGGTTCCTCTTGAAGAGTGATAGTGAGGGGCTCTGCCTTACGTAGATCGGGACCCTGTTCCATAGTAAGGGAAGTCTCTGTGAAGGGAATCTATCCCTCCAGCATGTTCTATTCATTGTTGTGTTGAGGTTTATATCCCTAGAGAGTGTAGCTTGAGTAGATTTGGTTTTGCTAAGATGGAGCATGTTCAACAATTCTGGGTTGGACATGGCTCTGTACGTTAGACTGAGATCACCTCTGAGAAATCGGTATGCACCAGAGAACAGTCTTAGCTTTTTCAATCGTGCTGCATAGGGCAGCTGTTTGAGACCAGTAATCCTCTTGGTTAGGTACCTCTGTGGTCTCTCCAGCTGCTGGAGATGTCTAGCCAGATACATTCCAATTGGTGCATTGTACTCAATAATGGGTCTGATGAGGGAAGAGTAGAGGGGCACCATTACACCCTTAGATCTTGATGCAAACCCTTTCGTGATCAGATGGGTCAAACAGAAGGCTTTTCTAACCACTTTGGCAACATGGTTATCAAAGGAAAGCTGACTATCTACTTGGGTCCCAAGATCCCTTATTTCTTCTTCAGATTTCAGAGGATTACCTCCTATGTTGTAGTTTGCGGGTACTCTGTTTTTTCCAAAGGGGATTACTACGCATTTTTTTGCATTTAGCTTGAGACCATGGCTTTGACACCATGCATCAGTCTCATTTAGGCCCTTCTGGAGGATCTCCATGTCGGCTGGAGACTCTATTATAGCACCCAGTTTGCAGTCGTCCGCAAACTTAGTCAGCCACAGCCCTTCCGTGCTTGCCTGTACTTCTGAGAAGTATATGCCAAACAGGAGGGGCCCCAGGACAGAGCCCTGAGGCACACCACTCATTACTCGTCTGGATTCGGACATAGATCCCGCTACTCTTACTTTATGGGATCTGTCTGAGAGCCAGTTTGCGATCCATCTTGTGACGTAAGGGTTTATGCCCAGGAGCTTATCAATAATACCTGAATGGGGAATGGTGTCAAATGCATTAGCAAGGTCAAGGTAAGCCGTGTGTACCTCCTTTCCCTTATCTACAGCCTGAGTAACGGTCTCAAAGAAATCCACCAGGTTCAGGAGGCATGATCTGCCCTTGATGAGGCCGAACTGTGTGGGGTCCAGCGACTGGAGGTTCCCAATCTCTCCATTTATGAGTTCCATAATGATTCGCTCCATAGCCTTACAGATCAGACTGGTCAGGCTTATTGGTCGGTAGTTCCCAGGGAAAATTGTGGCCCCACCCTTGTGGCTGAGACTGAACAGGGTATTAAGATGCGGGGTTAATTCCTTTTGGAGCTTGCGTATGACACAGCCTGGGACATCATCTGGTCCCATGGAGGCAGTGTTTTTAGCTTTAGATAGAGCCTTGTTAACCAATGTATCAGTAATAATTGGACTTACACAATCCCCTGGAATGGTAATAGGCCCTGTGGGTGGTGAGAAATTTGCACTGAACCTGTCAGCCAAGATGTTGGCAATGTCAGAAGGGTCAGTGTATTTTGTTCCATTTTGTACTAGCTCAGAACAGACCTGAGCATTGCCATTTAGGTTTTTGACGTAGCCATAGAAGGCCTTATGGTTATCCTTGGCATCCTTGGCAACTTTCTTTTCAAAATTTGCTTTAGTTGACTTGATGAAGGCCCTCAATTTCTTACTAATGCTGATCAGGGATGATTTTTCTACTTGAGATTTGGCCTTTTTTTGTATAAGTCTCCTCCTTTTATTGTAAAGTTTGCTTATGGCCGGGGTCCACCAGACTGGTTTCTTCTTGCTTGAGGAAGGAGTCTTGGGTTTTATTTGGGATAGCACGGTCCATGCAAACCCGAAGATGCATACAGAGTGCCTTGGTGTAGGATTCCGCATCCTGGATATCATTATCCTTCTGCAAGGGAATAGTGAAGCTTTCCACTTCGGATTCAAGTAGCTTGAAGTTTGCTTTGGAAATGTTTTTGACTATGGTTTCTTTGACTGGGGGAGGTGGAGGGGTGAGGATGTCCAGGGTCATCAGTTTGTGGTCGGATCTGACCAAGGAGTGCGTGATAATGGGTGTGGTACAATGGGAGCCCATATTTGTGATGATTAAATCCAATATGTTGTCCCCTCTAGTGGGGGAACATACTAGTTGTTCAAGGGCATTTGAATTTATAAATTCTATGAATCGCTGAGCATAGGAGTTGGAACATTGGTAGTTCGCCCAGTCTATACCAGGGTAGTTGAAATCACCCAAGATTATGGTGTTGGGTAGGACCTTTATATTTTCCAATGTCTCAAGGAATGCAGAGTGAGCATCTTGGGACATGGTGGGCGATCTATAACCGGCTACGACCTGAAATGTGGTTTTGCCTGCTGATAGTTGCACATGGATGATCTCGGAGGCATCATGCTGCGCTACTAACCTGGAGATATGGGTATCCATGATGAATATGGATACACCTCCGCCCTTTGTACTGCATTCCGGTAACTGAGGCTGCAAGGTATGATATGAACTGTAACCTGGCAGTGCTGGGGTGCTCTCTTGAGCCTTGAACCAGGTTTCTGTCACCGCACAAACATCAATTTTCTCCATGCTGAGGAGAGCCTCGAGTGTGTGCATTTTGAGGCTTTGAGTAGCATTACTCTTACCTGTGCTGGTTATTGTGGTTGGTTTGTCCTTTGAGCCTTGCCTAAAAAAGGCACTATGGGGACGGCAAGAGACTTGGCCAGTAAACGAAAACCTAGGGGTGACAGGTGCAACCCATCTCTGGCAAAACAGCGAGGCTTGTCTATCATGTCATCCCAGGCAGACAGACACTGGATCCCCTTATAATGACACCAGAAGCTTAGCCAATTGTTGAAATTGATCATTTTGTCTTTGTATTGTGGTATCATTCTAGGTGAAGGTAGTAAGCTACTCAAGGTCAGGGTCATACCAGCTTGGGCTACATGATCAGAGAGCTCCTCAATGTCTCTTTTCATGTAGTCCAGGGAGGTACGTCTTAGATCATTCACACCAACATGTAAAATGACAGCGTCATACTTGTACTTGTTCTGGAGTGACCTAAGTGCCTTGTTATGTGGCGGATCCGAGCACCCGACAGGCAGCTGACAGTAACCTTCTCCTTGTTCAGCCTGGCGAGTGGAACATCCGTGTGCCTTACTATAGTCTCCTATTACCAGCGTGTTAGGTATGGTGTTTTGCCTTAAGGGCTGTTGTGAGGCACACTGCTGAGGTGAATTATGTGTTTTCTGGCTTGTGTTTGGGGGTGCAGGTTGATTGCTTGTCTGCTTTGGAGGACACTGTTTCTTTTTCAGATTGGTACCTAGTGCCTCCGAATATGTTTTTGTGTATTTATGCATATGTTTTGCCGGTGCTTGTTTTGTAGATTCATGTGTGACAGGTGGTGTGATGCAAGTGTGTCCCTTATCCTCTTGACTGTCTGTTACAGTCATGGGGTGAGAGAGCGCTTAGCCTCCAGTCTGGCTGTGTATTTGCATCTCTCACAAGTGTTTGTGTCTAGAGGTAAGAGGAGATAGTTGTCTGTATACATGAGGCAGTTGTGACATTGCCTCAGGATGCCCAATTTCACCAGATGAACTGGAGAGTACACCTGAAGCTGACCTCTGGACATGCTTTGAAGAGTAAATTGAACTAAAGTCCTGTGGACGATCGAGGGTCTTATGCTATATTATAATAGTGCTGTCTAGGAAATTTGGAGAATAATAGTGCTGTCTAGGAGATTAGGACATGTGATGATTTCTGTTTTGCAAGTGCTGCAATAAGAGCAGCTGATCTGAAGCACTTGAGTTGAAGCTTGCCTAGTTCTAAGGGAAAATTTACAGCTCAGACTTTGTGGGGCCAGGAATAGTATACCCCAGCTAACCGGCGCTGCCCGACACTGCTCTGTGCGCAAGACCGCACAAAAAGAGAGTTGCAGGGTTTTTCCTCTAGATAAGTGAGGAAAGTGAGTACAAGAGCTGTTTTTCTCTAAGCAAGTGAGAAAAGTAAGTACAAAAACTGTTTTCCTCTAGGTAATGAGGAAGATAAGAGTGTTACAGTAATTAGTAGCTTATTTAGTGCTTACAAGTTCTGAACAAGTGCTGAGCATGAACAAGCAAATTTAAGTGCTAAAACTAAGAATCTGTATCTGCACTAGATGAGTTACAGGACAAAAACAAGTGCAAATACAGGCTTTCAAATCAGAAAGTTGAGAGAGATGGAAGAGATTGCCCAAACGGCCAATAACTAAAAATTCTGGGCCAGAACCGCTACTTATGTGCTAGACAGGTTACCTATTGCTTACCACTCCCACTGATAAGCTAGAAGGCTTCCCTCCAACACAGAAAGGCTTGGGGGACTCAGAAGCTTGCATACAGTCCTGGATGCAGCAAATCTGTATCTGGAACACTAGTTACAGGAAAAGTAGGAAACAGGCTTAAAGGTTTTTTTTTTTGTTTTTTTTTTTACAGAAAAGTAGCAAAAACAGTAGTAAAAAACAATTCTCATGCAGTGCAAGCTAGCACACTTGAGTATGCAGCAATATTAGACCAAACACAGTCATATTGTCATATTGGTCATATTGTTTAGCTGAGAAAGCCCCCTGACTTTTTAGGAAGTCATGCATACTTGTGAGAGCCACAAAGCAAGGACCCAATAAGGAACACCAAGTGGATAGCAGGAGCCATCATGAAGTTGTGGCTGGACAGTAACCCAGTCCCTTATGAGCAGTAACTTGCAATGATATTGGGGACATCATACCACTACTCCTAATACTACTGTTGGCCTATAAGATTCCTGGCCTCTACCAAAGGTCATAAAGGCAGGAAACCCCCCTACCTGGGGGTTGGAGAGGAGGCGGTCCACTTCATCCTATCCCCTGCCAACCTTACTAAAGATCCAAATGCATTCCAAAACATGGGCTGCTGGTGGCATAGATAGACACTTTGCCTCTGTGCTACTGGACAAACAGATGTTAAGTCCATTTTAATAGCATAAACTGCTTTAGACATTCTAACTCAGTGTATTCCTCCTCCTCCCTGCTTGTTTCATTCTGGCAATCCCAGCGTCCCCATCCACTGCCAGGTCTACCTGTTCCTGCTTCCTTCCACAGATTTCTCAGAGTGTAATGGGGCCAGTGTGGATCTTAGGGATACAACAGGAAACTGTGCCAGCAGCTGCTTCTGCTGCTGTGGAATGTTTTTAGGACCTACCCTTATTTCCCCTCCCCCACCCCTGAATTCAGTGACAACATTTAAAGGCTACTCCTCTCTGTGGACCAAGGCACCCCTCAGGGAGTGTCCTCAAAAAATGCCCTCACTCTTGGGTGGGCACGCCTATCCCTCCCTACCAGCACCTCAGATGCTAAAGCCACTAATCGAATATGGGTCGCCTAGGTCATAATTAGGGCATTTTAATTTAATGTCTTGTATATTTCTTACGGGTTTTACTATCTTGTGCTAGACGTTGAAATTTAAGTCATAATTTGATATGTTTGGACTTTAAAATGTATTGCATCCTACATGATTACAACTAGAAAAATTAAAATGTTATTGCAACATTTACGCTAAAGTGGTTTCAGGAAGAAACGTTTGGTATGTTGCATACATAAACTATGAATTCAACTCATTTAACAAAAGCTAAAGACCTAAACATAAAAAGGATTAAGCAATGATGATATTAACAGTAACTCATGGAAGAACCGAACAAAAAGGGAGAAAGTGCAAACCTGTGAAGAGTGGAGAAGTTTTTTGGGAATAATGACATTTTCTGACGACCAAACAATTAAGAGTAAATAACTACAATGTTTAATTATTCGAAATGAAGGACTCTGAACCTGTGTGGCATCATAATTACAATTCTCTTCATATTTCAAAGAAACGTTGGCTGTGTCTAATAATGAACAGTGTTATCGTTCCTGTAGTGTTGACCATGTTAATAAGCTATTCCTTACAAATTACAGATTGTGCAAAACAACTGTATTGTCTAAGGTACGTTTAGCCCTTCTTGCATTCGCTACTTTGCTGAACTAAATTTCATAATTTTGATCTAACTTTATTAAGAATATCACCCTAACATAACAATCAGTTCAGCAAAACTATCTTGCCAGTTATTGCAGACTCCCATATAAAAACCTTTAAAATGTCTGAACAAGAAATCATGTTTCACTTAAAAACAGCAGAGTGGCCAATGTAATGCACAATAAAACATTAACATAATACAGGATTCATATATATCCAAATTCCTAAAGTAAATCAGGACATAGTACAGTACTTAGAACAAATCCCTTACCTCTCCTACAAAGACTACAATAACAGAGTCAAGTTTTTCTTCCGGAGATAATTTGTCAATAAGGGAGTGGACTGTCTCAGCCAAATAGGACTTGACCTTCCTTTTTACTGTAGGTATTCCCATTACGATTGACACTGAAAATAGAAAACATTATTAACATTATTTACCAGTGACAACCTATAAAGCACATTTAAAAGAAATATTGTTAATTCTGTGTGCTCTAATTTTACTTTAGCAAACACTGGTAATTTTGGCACTTGGTTAAGAAAAAGACATACCTACTTAAATCAGAAAAACACCTTTTTTATGTTTAGGTTGTGATTTGTATTAGGTAAATTAGCCATTCATTCAAAGTGGATCAAATAAAAAAAAATATATTAATTCAGGTTCAGCCTTGGAGCCAAAATGCAATGCAAAACAGGTTAAGTAACTGGATAAGTCATCGCAGTCTTGTCACTTAAAATGAAAGTGCTCCCAGTTCTATGGTTGCTAGGATAAGTATGTATAAAGCGGTTATGTGGAGTAAAAGGAAAACAGCATTAATATTACAGAAAATGTATCTGCCCTGGGGATGAAACCCACCCAGTCTGTAAAGGTAATGCAACATTTGCAGCTTCAAGAAAAAAATAGACTAGGCAAAAAGAGACACAGCACAAAGTAAAACCTTACTAGAAACCACTGTAGCAAATGTTTATAAAACTGATCTAAGTACCCCTTCCTACGATGTGGTTAAATCTCACTAACATGGAATAATTCAATTTATTATTAGTATGAAAACTATGCAGCACTGCTGAAAAGTTGTCATATTCATGGGTGAGTGTGCTGCACGTGGAACTTCTAGATGCAAATTAACTGCACTGAACAAACTGCTCAGTACTGTTTCCAAGCTACAGTTAATTCTTAAAGTTGCAAGACAGGAGCAGCTTTTTTGCACATGGAATCAGAATGCAACATTCACTACAAAGTTTAAGCTACAGAACAGCAACATGATGCCAAATGTGTGCAAAAAAAGCAGGCCATGCAAAGTAATGGGCCTACAGTCCTGTGACGTGAGTGGCATGACACAGAAGGCCACATTACTTCTTTTCCTGGTTTTACAAAGAGCAGAGTTTTATAAGAAGTCTGTCCAGCATATTTAAACCCATAAACTCAAGAGCAGTTTGTAACCGATACCCTAGAAGATGAAACATCTCAGGTTTGTAGTGACAACGGTATCTGTTATGCTTTGTTCTTAAAGTCAACAACAGAGATTATACTATAAAGTATTTTACACTGTAAGCAAAGGAAGAAATAATGACCTATAGAACCAAACATACAACAGCGAGCACAGATATCCCTGACACACCTCTAAAGAATGCTTATTATCATCCGTTCATCTCAGACGCTTCTCTAAGCAATATTTCAAACAATCCTATCTTTAATGTCTGTATAATACAAATCAATAATGTTAATTTAATACTTAAAGTGCAGCAATGTCACAGACAGAAACACACAATAAGAGAAGCTGCCCATTTACGACTGCACTTAGCACTGGAAGAATCTGACGATAGGATTCACAGAGCTGATTCACACGAAGTCAAGTATTCAGTGTGCAGCTAAGTTGAACCAAAATGCTGATAGACAAAAAAGAAACAAAGACTGCATACATAAAAGTTGAGATTCAGAGATGCCATCCACAAGGCAAACTTCCTGCAGTCTGCTAGCTCCAGCTACACTAATGGTGAACACCTAATTCAAACAAAGAATCCTGCAAATGACTGTACAAGGTCAGTGTGTCGCAGCATCACATTAAATAGCATATTAAGCAGCAGTGCCATCTAACTGTACGAGGTTAATATGTCTCGGCATCATATTAGGTAAGCATATTAAGTAGCAGTGCCATCTAACTGTACGAGGTTCATAGGTTCATAGGTTCATAGGTTCGTACTAGGCTATCTGCCCTAGGGCATTTATAAGCCTAGCCAGAGTGTATGTGGCTTACACCACCCCTTAGGATGAGAATACTACGCCCTTTTAGGGTGTAGTTTACTATGCCTCTGTCTAGTAGTGACAAAGAGATGACCCCCAGGGTAAACCTATGATCTCCCATCCACTCGTTGAGATTTCTCTTGAATAGAGTCAGTGATGGGCTCTGCCTAACATGGACTGGGATTCTGTTCCAGAGTGTAGGGAGCCTCTGGGTTATGAATCTGTCCCTCCAGCACGTTCTATTTATTTCTGTGTTGAGGTTTAAGTCACTTGTTCTCGTGGCTCTGATGGATTTGGATTTTCTGAGGTGGAGCATGTCCATTAATTCAGGATTGGACATGGCCTTGTACATCAGGCACAGATCACCTCTGAGTAGGCGGTATGCGACTGAATAGAGCTGGAGTTTTTCAGTCGGGCAGCATATGACATATGTTTAAGACCCTTTATCCTCTTGGTGAGGAACTTTTGGGGTCTTTCCAACTGCTGCAGGTGTCGGGTGAGATACATCCCAAATGGGGCATTGTACTCAATCATTGGCCTGATAAGAGAAGAGTACAGGGCACAATGACCTCTCTTGATCTAGATGTGAAACCCTTCATGATAAGGTGGGCAATATAGAAAGTCTTCCTAACCACTTTGGCAATGTGAGTGTCAAACGAGAGGTTACTGTCAACCTGGGTCCCTAGGTCCCTGATTACCTCTTCCGTACTTAATGGATTACCGCCTATGTGGTAATTTGTCGGTACCTTGTTTTTCCCAAAGGGTATGACTATACATTTTTGGCGTTTAGCTTAAGGCCATGGCTCTGGCACCAATTATCCGTTTCTATGAGGCCTCTCTGAAGGATGTTTGTGTCCGCTGGAGTATCAATTATGGCATCCAGTTTGCAGTCATCTGCGAACTTTGTCAGCCACAATCCTCCTATGTTTGCCTGTACCTCAGAAAAATAAATGCCGAACAAGAGGGGTCCCAGGACTGAGCCCTGTGGGACACCGCTTGTGACTGGCTTAGAGTCTGACATAGCTCCAGCAACTCTGACCCTGTGAGTTCTGTCCTTGAGCCAGTTTGCAACCCATCTTGTGACATATGGGTTTACATTTAAGCTGGTGAGTTTGTCTATGATGCCCGAGTGGGGTATTGTGTCAAAGGCTTTTGCAAGGTCAAGGTAGGCTGTGTGAACTGCCTTACCCTCATCAATGGCCTTAGTGACTGTTTCAAAAAGTCGACCAAGTTCAGAAGGCAGGATCTGCCCTTGACAAAGCCAAATTGGGTAGGATCCAATGTCTGTAGGTCCCCAATGTCTTTGTTTATGAGTTCCATAATGATCCTCTCCATAGCTTTGCAGACCAGGCTCGTCAGGCTTATGGGGCGGTAATTTCCAGGGTCCGTAGAAGCACCGCCTTTGTGAAGTGGGACCACTGTTGCCATACGCCACTCTTTGGGTACGTATCCTGTGGTAAGGCTAAGATTAAACAGCAGCCTTATGTGTGGGTTTAGTTCCTCTTGGAGTTCATGTAGCACACAGCCCGGGACACCATCCGGTCCCACTGATGCTGTGTTTTTAGCTTTAGAAAGGGCGGCTCTCACCTGGGCATCTGAGATGTTAGGGAGGCTACACTCTGCTGGGATAGTTATTTCTCCTTTTGGGGGGGAGGGGGAGGAGAAATTTGCACTGAACCTGTCTGCCAGAATGCTGGCAATGTCAGTGGGTTCAGTGTATTTTGTGTCATTTTGGACTAACTCTGAGCATATCTGGGAGTTTCCACCCAGGTTTCTAACATAGCTAAAGAAGGCCTTGTGATTGTCTTTTGTGTCATTTGCGATTTTTCTCTCAAAGTTGGCCTTGGATGATTTTATGAGTGATCGTAGTTTCTTGCTAGTACTGATCAGAGATGCCTTTCCTTTTAGGGATTTTGCTCTGTCATGTAGTAGCTTCCTCCTTCTGTTGTAAAGTTTGTTTATGGCTGGGATCCACCAGACCGGTCGCCTGCCTTTGGGGAATGGGTCTTGGTTTTATTTGGGATTGCATGATCCATGCATTCTTGAAGGTGCCCATAGAAGGCATTTGCAAGGGATTCAGCAGTGTTGGTTGTGGTTTCCACTGGCCCAGGGGCCTTGAAAGATACCACTTCAGTCTTAAGAAGTGTGAAGTTTGCTTTTGAGAAGTTCTTCACTGTGGTCTTTTGTGCGGGGGTGGGGGCGGGATGTGGATTTCCAGTGAGATTAATTTATGGTCTGATCTTACCAAAGAGGGATGTACTTCCGGTGTGGAGCATTTTGTCCCCATGTTTGTGATGATCAGGTCTAGTATATTGTCTCCTCTTGTGGGAATGGTGACTAGTTGTTCCATTGCATTTGAGTTTATGAATTCTAAGAACCTTTGGGCTAGAGTGTTTGGGCTTGAGTAATGTTCCCAGTCTATGTTTGGGTAGTTGAAGTTTCCCAAAATGATTGTATTTGGAGAGACATTCATACTCTCCAGTGTCTTCAGGAAGGCTGTGTGGGGTTCCTGAGTTTGAGAGGGTGGTCTGTAGCATGCTACAAACTGTAAGGCGGTTTTGCCTATGGTTAGTTGCACCTGGATAGTCTCCGATGCTTCGTGCGTTGCCACTAACCTGGAGGTGTGGGTATCTTTGATGAAAATGGATACTCCCTCCTTTGTGGTTCTGTCCAAGTTTTGGGGCCGGAAAGCATGATATGAGGTAAAACCTGATAGTGCTGGGGTGCTCTCAGGAGCCTTGAACCGGGTTTCAGTCACTGCACAGACATCGATGTTCTCCATACTGAGAAGGGCTTCGAGGGCGTGCATCTTGAGGTCTAGACTTCTGGCATTGAGCAGCATTACCCTTAGTTTTTTTCCACTTGTGTTTTCTAGGGAGGTAGGTTTGTCATTTGAGCCTTGCCTAAAAAGGCACTATGGGGGTCGCAAGAGCCTTGGCCAATATCCCGAAGCCCAGGGGTGACAGGTGCAAACCATCCCTTGCGAAGCAGCGTGGCCTGTCAAGCATGTCATCCCATGCAGACAGACACTGGATCCCCTTAGAATGACACCAGTAATTAAGCCAATTGTTAAAACTGATCATTTTGTCTTTGTAATGTGGCATCATTCTTGGTGAGGGTAAGATGCTGCTCAGGGTCAGGGTCATACCGGCCTGGGCTACATAATCAGAGAGCTCCTCTATGTCTCTTTTCATGTAGTCCAGGGAGGTACGTCTCAGGTCGTTTACACCTGCATGTACAATGACTGAGTCATATTTGTACTTGCTGTGGAGTGACCTGAGTGCTTGTGTTATGTGGCGGATTCTAGCTCCCGACAGGCAGCTTACTGTGACCCTCTCCTTGTTCAGTCTGGTGAGTGGGACGCCAGTGTGCCTGACTATGGAGTCACCTATTACAAGTGTGTCTGGCATGTTGTTTGGCCTTAAGGGCTGTGACTGTTTAGCACACTGACTTTGTGAACTATGTGTTGCATTTGCTATGTCTTGAGGTGGTGGTTGCTTGGGTGTCTGCTTTGGAGGCCTCTGTTGTTTTGGTAGATTTTTAATCAGCGCCTCCGAGTATGTTTTTGTGTGTTTATGTGTTTGGTTTGCAGTTGTGATAGTTCTATGTGAGACTGGGTTTGTGGTGTGCGTGGTTACCTTCTCCTCCTGACTGGTCTTGCCAGTACTGAATTGAGAGAGCTCAGCCTCCAGTTTGGCTATATAGTTGCATCTCTCGCATATATTTGTATTTGTTGGGAGGAGGAGAGGGTTGTCTGTGTACATGAGGCAATTGTAACATTGCCTCAAGATTCCCAGATTCACCAGCTGAACAGGTGAGGACGCTAGCAACTGACCCTTCGACATGCTAGAAATAGTGAAAAAGATTGCTGTGTAACTGAGTCAGAAAGGACCTATAGGGAAATGGGTACTCAACAGAATTTAGGTGAATGAAGTACTTTTCGCTTGTTTAAGAGTGCTTTACCTGTATACAAAATGCTTTAGGAGCAAGTGCTGAGCTTTTCAGATAGAGTATAGGCTGTTTAGATTGTAAGTAGAACAGTTTTAAGGGAAAAATTGAAGAGCAGACTTGGCGGAGCCAGAAAAAGTTTAACCTTGTTTAACCGCGCTGCGCTTATGCGCATCACGCATAAAGCCGCAAACGCGGATTTTAAGCAGTGAACTACAAAAGAGCTAGGAATGGTCCCAAACAACCAATTACTAACAGCTTCTTGTGCTGAGGTCACTTCCCCCAAGGATAGGTAGGCTGCTCAAGGGTCCCCACTCCCACTGGTGAGCAAAGAAACTTCCTTTTATCCAAGTAAGGTAATGGACAACACAGGAACTACACCACAGCCCAGAATACAGCAATGCCTGTATACTGGTCTAAACTAGTCGAAAAAGGCGGGAAAACAAGGATTATTTTTTTGTTTTTTTTTTTTGCAGAAATACACAGAAAATGCAGAGACAGTGATAAATTAGTTACACAGGCTAGCACACTTTAGTGGGCAGCCTCCACAGTTCAATTAAACAAACAAACAAGCAAACTTTCGACTAAATTCGACTAAATGTAACTTTAAGTGCAATTTTTAAAATAAATGCAGTAATCAGTAAAAAAACAGTCCAGGCTAGTTTAAAGTAAGCAGCAGAAGCTATTTTCAGTGAAAATATGTCTCGGCATCTTATTAGGTAAACATATTAAGTAGCAGTGCCATCTAACTGTACGAGGTTAATATGTCTCGGCATCATATTAGGTAAGCATATTAAGCAGCAGTGCCATCTAACTGTACGAGGTTAATATGTCTCGGCATCACATTAGGTAAGTATATTAAGCAGCAGTGCCATCTAACTGTATGAGGTTAATATGTCTCGGCATCACATTAGGTAAGCATATTAAGCAGCAGTGCCATCTAACTGTACGAGGTTAATATGTCTCGGCATCACATTCGGTAAGCATATTAAGCAGCAGTGCCATCTAACTGTACAAGGTTAATATGTCTCGGCATCATATTAGGTAAGCATATTAAGCAGCAGTGCCATCTACTTGTATGAGGAAGCATCTCATTAGGTAGCATGTGAAGCAGCAGCGTAGTACACTTTCATTTCAACAGCAGATGAAACTGCACATAGCGGGATGGCAGCAGATAGGGTGCACAGCACAATGGTAGTGTGTGCCTTATGTTGTGCACAGCACTGCAGGTACTGCAGGAAGTGGGGGTTACATCACTTAAAAGATACATTGTAATGTCACATGTTCATTTGTGTTATGGGATACCTTATTTAAGCAGCACACAGGCTGCACACCCATGTTCTATAAAGAGCAGCTGGGGCATCGCAAATTAGCACTGTGTAAACTTGTGCAAAAACAGTGCATAAGTCACCCTGGCTAGTATACTGATGATAAACACCAGGATGTTATTGTACACCCTACACTAGTATAGTGTCTGCAAGCACACATGCCCATATAACATCAAGCTTCATAACATCCATGCTGGGAATAACTGTATGCATTGTGGAACAGTGCTGCCAGCACTAGCATGTAAGGAATGAGCAATGCATTTTGGAAAGTTCCAGAACTTTCTTATGCTCATTATCCATTCCTGTGTACCACTACTCATCTAGGTTTCATACTCTGATGGACGTTCATAAAGTACAGAGTCCTGCCAAGTCATGTCAGTACTGCCCAATGGTGATCAATGTGGTTGCAGAGTGAATGTCAATAATCATTAATCTAATACTATATATGGGCACAAACTGGAGTGGGGTTGGGAGTTTTTTTTCTTTCTTTTACACCAACAGACTGGATCAGTTTCTGCTAATAAACCACTGTTAACTTCACTGTAATACATGGTATACATTATAGCTGCTGCTGAACACGGCACTCTGTACATCTCATAAGCACCATGACGTAGGCGATAAGTACTCAGTGCTAGAGTATATACTACTAGATAGGTAGGGGTTTTACTCTCAGAAAGGGCAACTGTGTGAGTATGTGTGTGTGAGAGTGTGTTTGCGTGTGTGTGTGTGTGTGTGTGTGTGTGTGTGTGTGTGTGTAAAAATATATCCCCTTACATCAGTGTGTCTGTCTCATCTATCTGTGTGCAATGGTTATACATTTTCTTCCTGGAACAGATAGTCAATACACCAACCAGGGGTGCAACCATACTGGATCTGGTCCTCACTAATATGGGAGAGTGCTGCACACCCCCTACTGTAATGCCTTCCCTGGTAAATGGTCTTCTTTAAAGTAAAAATAAAACCCGGAACCCTAGCTAGACCAGGAATATTCAGGAACTACTCTAAGGCTAACCTCTTGCTATTAAGTGAGAACCTGGTAAAATATCAAGGCCCTATAAACCCTGAGAACACTTCTATCTATGCAGAACTGTTCACAAAAACCCTGTACAAGCATGTTAATAGCTGTACAGAGGCAGCTGTACCCACCAGGAAGAAGTACAGAACTAACTCAAAAAACAAACCACCCTGGTGGAATCATAAAATCAATTGGATGCATAACAGGAGGAAGAAAATCATGGCAAAAATCAGGAGGTGCAGCACCCAGCAGGATAAAAGCACTCTCATTAAACTAAACAAACTACTCAGAGGACAAATAAAATCTACCAAAGCCAAATTTGAGGTAAGTTTGGCCTCCCAGGCCAAGGACAACCACAAAGCATTCTTTAGCTATGCCTGCAACCTCAAAGGCAATACACAATTGTGTGCAGAGCTCACTGTAAATGGAGCCACCTATACTGAGCCAGAAGATATAGCAAACCACCTAGCTGATAAATTCAGCTCCAACTTTACCCCATTCTCCCCCTCAACCTTCCCTCAGGAAATATCATCAAATATAACTCCCCCTACTATCAGTAGGGAACAGTTCCTTAATGCTCTCTCTAAGACCAAGAACACCATATCAATGGGCCCAGACAATATCCAAGGATGCTGTTTAAATAGCATGAAACATGACCCCCACCAGGGCCTCTGAAATTACTATTTAACTGTAGCCTCCAAACAGGCTTTGTGCCTCATTAATGGAAAAAGGCAGCAGTCATTCCTCTGCATAAAGGTGGGCCATCTACAGACCCTTAAGTCTCACTAGTCTTACATGTAAAACCATGGAAAGAATTATCATGGAGATGATCAACAGAGATACAGTAAACGTCCAGACATTGGACCCAACCCAGTTTGGTTTCGTAAAGGGCAGATCATGCCTACTCAATCTGGTAGACTTCTTTGAGAAGGTCACTAAAGCAATGGATGAGGGCAAAATCGTTCACACTGCATGCTTTGACCTGGCCAAGGCATTTTACACAATACCCCACTCTGGCATTGTTGACACACTCAAGAGGTTGGTCAGTGGCGGCTGGTGACTTCACATCAAAGGGGGGCTGCAGGAGATAGCCGAATGGGTGGGGGTCAATGGGAAGGGGTGCGGACAACTAGAAAGGGGAAGAGCTATGCTCAAAACCACAAAAACTAAACTTTAATTAAATATGCTGCCCTGGGTGCCAAACCCTCATTATGAGAGTCCAATCAAGACAAATGAAGTGTAAAAGAATAAAAATATTTCAATGCATTGGCTGCTTGACAGCTTACTTAATATCTAGATGGAAACAAAAAGGTTGTGAGGCATGAAAAAATAAATTACTTTGTAAATACATTACTGGAATGCCAGTCAAAATCAAGTATAAGAAAAACAAGCAGCACTCAACTCAAACCGCTTCTCCTTGCACTGCAGTTCTAATTATCATTTATATTCAGCTTTATAAAAGTACCAAGTGACATGCTGAAAGTAGCAATCTCTGTGATGCCCCCACTTGTAAAAATGTTTCTTATCCAAAAAAGACCTGCTGCCTGACAACTATCTACTTGTTTCATGGGGAAAACATGATCAAAGTAAAAAGTGAAAAGCAAACAAGCTCAAAATACATTGCTTAAAGGATTACTGTACAGGTTATGGACCACACATGAATGGCATTCTGTTTAGTTTACGGGTAAAGCCCTCAGAGATCACTGGAAGTCTCCAACAAGTGTAATGAGCTTCTTAAAATAATGTAATCCTGTCCATTATTACAAATACTGTCATATGCATTTCAATACCCAACGCTTATACAATATCTAGTTAAGCATTCTCTGCATGGCAACAACAGAAAGGCTTCAATGTTGGCAATTCTTTAACAGTATGCTTATTAAAGCTTACTTGCATGTTATGATCTCAGACAAGCTTACCTGATGGGTCATTAAAGCATTGCTACTTAAAACACAGAGCAACAGGCACTTTCTGAGTAATGAGCATAAATCAACAGTACAAAAATATGACAGAAACCAGACCATTCTGCAAAATCAAGAAGAGATGAAAAGCCACTGTAGTACTTGTGTCTACCTTGGATGGGGGGATACCCTGCACATTTACACTGCATAACTGCTCCTTGCCTTGCTTGGACACATCCAGAGTCACTACATGGGGGAGTGGGGTGCAACAAGTATGTCACAATTTGAAATGTCTCTGGCTGACTGTAATGGCCCTGACACATTTGTCATACCTCTCACCCTCAGAGCAAAGCCATAGATAGAAGTGGGACAAAGGCCCAAAAATAAGGACAATTTTTAAATATTGCTCTTATAAACTTAGAAAGATAATAGAATAGTAGGTCTTGCATTAGTATGAATTTTCTGAAGGATATGAAATCTGAAACTCAAATGTCTGTCATTATTTTCTAACTTTGGTCTTTAATGATTTACCACTAATTTGCCAAAAAAACTATTTTATGAAAAATGGACCAAAAATGTGATGCAAAAATATAAAATAGCCACACAATACAGCTGGGAACCTGTCAAAGAAGGTACACTTTTTTAATAATAGTACTGCTAACTTGAGCAGCTGACAAAATAAAAGAATCTACATCCATTTCTGAAATAAAAGTAATCTATAACTCTGATTATTACAGTTATTTCTTAATTGTAAACCCTCCGTGTTTTCTTCCAAAATTGCTATTTTGCGGAGGGATTATTAGGGGAAGAGCAACATTT
The DNA here is from genome assembly GCF_019279795.1 of Protopterus annectens. Lineage (NCBI taxonomy): Eukaryota > Metazoa > Chordata > Ceratodontiformes > Protopteridae > Protopterus > Protopterus annectens. The sequence goes on from NC_056735.1 coordinate 164,592,662, forward strand.
TGAGCCAAATTCAAGGACAGTTGAGAGGTTTGGCTATGCCTAATTCTATAAAGCAATTTATTTGCATGTACCCTCTCAACCTGTTAATGCAATAAATCTGGACAAGGCCAAATATATTGGGGGAACATATAAACAGTACTAAAAATTGCTCTTGTATAAACTGAGACAGTTGATAGAATAACAGGTCTTACTTTAGCATGCATTTTTCTGAAGGTATGAAGTCTGAAACTCAGTGTGTCATTATTTAGTGACTTAATTCCTAAATGATTTTCCAGAAAACCACAAATATTATGAGGAACAAACCAAAAATAAGAAGCAAAAATCTATTCATTCCGTGAAAATCTGGACAGTTGGGAGGTATAGTTCAGCTGGGGCTGTCTGAGTTTGCCGTCCTTCCCCCTCACAAAATCATGGTCAAATGGAGCCCCCCCCCCCCTGCAGCCATTCCAATGATCCATTACTTGGCTATTTCACTCCATTTACCATAAACACTAATGTGCATACTGCTTTATTTCTAGGATGATTTGGATTTCATTTGAAAGTTTTATTTTGCATTTTACAGCACAAACACTAAGACATCTGCTAAACAAAGCAACGCAGTCTCACAATGAAAACAGGCTTAGCATTAAAAACTTCTCTGCCCTTGAAACTCACATTCAATGAAACAGCATTGAAACCCACATTCAAAGAAAATACATTTTGCCAGTGGCAGATAAATATTAACTTTGGGCTGTTTTCAAATCATAGGCCCCTTGCACATGAAACATACATGTGCTCTTTGATACACTTTCCTGATTCTACTAAATTATATTCCTTGTACAATACAGTACAGTTGTTAGACGGCATTTTAAATTTATTGTTTTGAACATTTTTCCAGTAAACAATGAAACAAAGTGCATGCACCAATGACAAAACTACCCAGTTCAGAACATTTCCATCATAAAAGTCTACTCAACCTTCTACAGTCCACCAGTATCAGTAAATATGCACAATCTCTAAAGTAGTAAAAGTCATCAAAATAATTCCACATTAAAGAAATCTGTAACAATGAAGAGGTTGCTGCTAGCAAACAACTTTATATGTCACTGTTTATTCATCTACAAATAAAGTGCCTGTTGCCTATGTTGCATGCATTAAAAAAAAAAATAAGCTAGTAATATCGCAATAGGGACTGTATGGCAAACTGATAACAGGTTCAGGTTCATAGTAACTACTCTAGGTATCTTTGCCAAAAAGGACTGCAACATCCACCCACTTTACAACACAGTACAGTATCAGCAATGCATCTATCTACTGTGGGAGTAGAACCCACAGCCTTCTGCATCAAAAGCAAGTACACTACCTGTTGTGCTATTAATGCAAGCAGACTCAGAATAAGCAGCACTAAAGTTTTGTTCCCCTGCAGCTCTCAGCTCCTTGTAAAATCTACTCGACACTCAGTTGTATCTCTGAATTTTGCAGCACAAGAAATCTGGAAAAAGCCGAAATTTATTGGGGGGGGGGGGACAAAAGCCCCAAAACCAGGAACACATTTTAAACATTGTTTGTATAATGTTGGAAAGTTGCTAGAATGCTGTGTTACCACCATACATTTCACTGCCACGTCTTTAACCCAGGGGACCCTGTGCAAAACAGTCAGAGAAACATACCACTATGCCCAATCAGCTGTTTTGTAAAAGAGAGGAAGACAAACTTAAATGGCTACCATTTAGTGAATTCAGTTCTCAGCATAGCTGTCAACCTCTTGGCACAAAACACCTGAACAAAGCCAATAATGGGGGGAATACAGCCCCCACACATATTCAGTGAATTCAGTTCTCACTATAGCTCTCAACCTCTTAGCAAAAAACATGTGGACAAAGCCAGTAATGGGGGGGAATACAGCCCCCAGACATTCAATGAATACAGTTCTCACCATAGATAACTCTCAACCTTAGCACAAAATACCTGGACAAAGCCAATAATGGGGAATACAGTCCCAAATATAGGGACAAATTTCAAATATCCATGTTATAAACTTAGACAACTGCTAGAACAATTTTGTGTTACCATGTACTTTCTGAAGAATATGAAGTCTGAAATTCAAATGCCTGTTATTTTTTAAACATTTAACCAGGAAACTAGTCTGACTTGGAACAAAAGACAATTTTCAGCAGAGCAGAGAGAAATGCCAGACACATCTTTGCAAGATGGGAGAACATGCAGACACCACACAGAAGGCACCCCAGCCAAGAATCAAACCAGAGAACCTGTAGCTGTTAGGCAGCAATGCTACCAGTGCACCACTACACTACAGACTTTGCAAGGAAAAATGTAGATACAGAAACCACAGATTGTATGAGGAACAGAACAAATATGAGGCAAAAATCTGCAAATTGTTTTAGAAATGGTGGTGGATAGGGAATTCAGGTCCTTGCCACCTGCATCCAAGGTACAGGGTTCAAGCCTGAGTATCTGTATCCATCACCATTTGCTCTCTCTAGCCACCAGTATATAGTAATGGGAGCATTTTACACACACACAGACACACACACACACAGACGCACACACACACACACACACACACACACACACACACACACACACACACACACACACACACACACACTCTTCACTTACCTGCCTGCTGTATGTCCCACAAGTTCAACAGCCAGTCGAAAGAAGCAATCCAGCCAGCGACCTGAAGCAGCAATCCAGCCAGCGACCAAAACACCTACCTCCTGAATGAAGCCAAGCCCACGCAATGAATGCCCCGCGAGAGCAGCTCACCTCTCTCAGTCCTCATTGGGTCTGCCTGTAGCCGAAGCAGTCTGGACCTCCTCTTCTGTGCGGTCGTCACCACACTGATTCCTGGGTGCATTTGCAGCAATAATTGCTGGGTACCTGTCTGTCTCTATCCGGACTGCTGATAAAGGCAGTCTGAGGTCTTCAAATGCGCGCAGAGGAGTCGGGACTCGTGCTTTTTTTTTTCCTTCTGTTTTTGTTTTTTAGTTTTAAAGATTTTTCTTTTGTGTTTTCCAGGTGGGACGACTGCAGTCCGGCAGTCCGATAGCACGAGCCGTCCCTGGGTTGGGTACAAACCTATATGTCACCCAGTGGACAGCCAACTGGCTCACAGACAGAACCCAGGAAGTTAGAATTGGGGAGTCTACCTCTACAAAGAGGCCAGTCACAAGTGGAGTCCCTCAGGGATCATCCTTGGACCGCTCCTTTTTGGCATTTACATCTCAGAAGTCAAGGCCAATGTCAGTGGTCTTTGGCTGACTAAATTTGCAGATGATTGCAAATTAGGAGCTGAAATTGAGCCTCACACTAATACAAATGTTCTCCAGGAGGGGCTGACGCAATCAAACAACTGGTGTCAGAGTCATGGACTAAAACTATATGCCAAATAATGCATAATAGTATCCTTTGGGAAGTCATCCATCCCTGGTAACTATCACAGTGACAGCACACCCCTTAGAGTTGACCCAGTAGTCAGGGACTTACGGACACACATAGATAGTAATCTAGCCTTTGATAATCACGTGTCTACAGTGGTGAGGAAATCATTCTATGTTGCGCAACTTATAAACAAAGGTACGGTATCCAAGTCCAGCGAATTCATTGTTCCACTGTATTCGGCATTCATCATACCTATCATTGAGTACAGTGCCCTCTTTGGTATATACCTAACCACGCATATCCAACAACCGGAACATCCACAGAGGTTCTCACTAAAAGAATACAGGACATAAGTAATATGTCCTATGCAGACCGCCTCAAGGTCCTGTCCCTGAATTCCGTCTCCTACAGGCTTTTGAGGGGAGATCTATGCCTGGCATACGGGGCATTGTCAGACCCCACTCTGATGGGCATGCTGCATATCCACAAAATAAACATTACCAGAATTACCTGTTCTAAAGATTTAAAACCTTGCCTGTGATATAAACAGGACCTGCTGGAGAGATAAGTATGCATCCCAGATACTACCCTGTCTATGGAACAGGCTCACCATCCATGTGAAGCAGAGTTCCTCCCCAATCCAGTTCAAGTGCAACTTGAACTGTTGGATGGTAAACCGGAAATTAATTCCTGGTTTGGCAGCTATGTCTCTAATGGACACAGGCAGCCTGTAAATGGTTCATCTCCCAGGCCTATGCTTTCACTTATCAAGGGTATCAGAACTAGTCAGAGATTTGGGATGCATGGCTAGGCTTAAAAAGGCCCTTGTGGTCGTTAGCCAAATAAACACCTATGAACCTATACCCATATGCACTATAAACCAGCTGTCTATATGAACCTATACCCATATGCACTATAAACCAGCTGTCTATATGAACCTATACCCATATGCACTATAAACCAGCTGTCTATATGAACCTGCACCCATATGCACTATAAACCAGCTGTCTGGAGCACACTAAGATAATCACTTGTACATCTCCAGTGTAAAGTTTCAGAATGCATTTCTCTGCACAATGGCCTTACATGGCACACAGTATCTTTTTGAATTCCCTTGCCCTATGCACCAGGAAGGTACTTCACGGAATAAATATAAACAGAAGGACCAATGTATTCTCTTCTTTTCAACTTTACCCATTCCTTAATCTTTTAACTCTGCAGTAAATGTGGACAAGCAGTAACATCAACTTTGTCTGTACAACTACCTTTATACCATTAAGTAACAAACTGTTCTATGTATTTTAGTGTTTTGTAACCATGTAGCTATCTGATCTTCTCCAAATGCATATCAATCAGACATATCTGTATGCACGGTCAGTGAGCTGCTATGGTTCAGTGAAGTAAAACTGCAGTATAAGTACCCTTATGGAGAAGTCTTCCTTAAGGATTAATATTGTGTACACTGTGTATAAAGAAGTCCGTGCCTCTCTCTCTTTTGCTCATGTCATAGTGGATTGATGCAACACTCTGAGGCACTATGTAAAATGCTTAATACCACTTCAGATGCGTGTACACTCTGCTTCAGGATCCCTCACGGAAACCTTTAGCTGATCAATGAAAATAATTTATTGACATCAAACAGCACGACACATACAAATTATATACTTTTATTTAGGAAACTTATGATAACAATGATAAATCACTAAGTTTTGAACACACCACCACTGTTACCAAATACCCAAAATAGCTACAATATAAATGCTTTACCTATGATGAAGCCTTATGTGTAACACTGGATACCAAGAGAAGTTTATGGGCGCTGAGAATGAATCCCAGTGTCATACTGAGTACTAGCCATTATATCGAAAAAGTTTGTAACTTCAAAGAAGCTGCTTCAGATAAACAAATGCATTTAAAATAAAACACTGTATAATAGCTTGAACCATGCCACCTCCCTGCATCCCCATGCGCAGGACTGAGGCCCTCAATGTGAATCCATTCTAAACCCACCTAGAGCAAATTGGATGTGTCAAACTTGCCAAAAAACACACCCACTACACTTTCAAGCAAAAACAGTAAAATAAGTTTTTGAAGGACAAACATTCTGCAACCACTATAACTTTCTTACGGATATATGTAACACTGAGGGCACTCATCTGTGAGAAACACTTTTTTCTCTTGTCTGAATTTTAGGAGGACCTAAATCTTGTTTTTTCCCCCCTTTCTGAAATTTAAGAAAGTTCAGTTACAGATTTGCTGTTCTGAACTGTTTGTAAGTTTCTTGGAGGCCAGTGCTTGCTTAAGCTAAAGGGAAGTCTCTGTGTTCACCAGTGGCAGTGGTTAACACTGAGCAGCCTGCCTGTCCCTGTAGGAGTGGTTACTGCCTAGAAGCTGTAGTTTTATTGGCCATTTTGGGTAAATTCTAAACTCCTTGATCTCTGTCTCTTAAAACCCTGCAACTCTCTTTTTGTGCGGTCTTGTGCACAGAGCAGCGTCGGGCAGCACCGCTTAAACAGGTTTAAACTATTCCCGGGTCCACAAAGTCTGCTCTTCACTTTTTCCCTTATAACTGCTCTAAATCTCTAAATAAAGCCCTGCACTTGCTCGTATAAGTAATTTCATAGGTCAACACAAACTAAAGCACTACATCCTCTTATACTCCTTCTAAGCACTTGCTCCCTATTGGTTCTTTCTGATCAGTCAATAAGTAGTTCCCTATATTATTCAGGCATGCCCAAAGGTCAGTTTTGAATTTACTCTCCAGTCCAGCTGGTGAATCTGGGAATCTTGAGGCAATGTTACAACTGCCTTATGTATACAGACCACCCTCTCCTCCTCCCAACAAGCTCAAATATATGTGAGAGATGCAACTATATAGCCAAACTGGAGGCTAAGCTCTCTCAACCCAGTACTAGCACAGCCTGTCAGGAGAAGGTAACCACATACACCACAAATCCAGTCTCACATAGACCTATTACATCAGCAAACCAAACACAAACATACTCGGAGGCTCTAAATAAAAATCTGCCTAAGCAGCAGAGACCTCCATAGCAGACATCCAAGCAACACCTACCACGAAACAATATCCACGTAGCACATAGCTCACAAAGTCAGTGTGCCACACAGTCACAGCCCTTAAGGCTAAACAACACACCTAATGCACTTGTAATAGGTGACTCTATTGTCAGACACATTGACGTCCCACTCACCAGGCTGAACAAGGAGAAGAGAGTTACCAATAAACAACCTCAAACTTGAATCCAAACCGAATGGTTGCTTAAAATTCACAAAGTCTGGCAACCAGGTAAAACTCAAAACAGTTTATTCCGCTTATTAAAACCAGACGTTCAAGCACAGTACACAAGGAAATTGAGTTAGGGAATGTTTAAAAAAGGCATTGGACTCCTTCTTAATTCTAACATCGTAAAGATGTTCATACACCCTTCTACCCAATTGTCTTTCTGTTTTACCAATGTAAAAACTAAAACAATGTGTACACACCCCTAAATACACCACTCTAAGGGATTTACAATTAAAATGTCCCTGAGCTTTAAGGTGAACCTTCCTAGAGGAAATGAAAATGGAATTGGTGTCAAACATAAAAGGACACTGGTGGAACGAACCACATTTAAATGTACCTTTCTTTTTATTGTTATTTAAACTGGTTGAGTGTTGCTTGTTTGCCCTTTCTAAATACTCTTTGAGATCCCTCCTTCTAACGAACCTAGGGTAAGGGGGTATATGTTCTGAAATTTCCTCATTAACTCTCAGAACATACCAAAATTTGTTAACTTCTTCGGTCAAATAAGATGTTTCTGTAAATGTGTGAATAAATGTACCTGGACCAAAGTCATTACCTTTAAAATTCCCAATAGTAATATCCATGCCTTTCCCAATAAGTGGAAAATATTTAATTTCCCTATTTTGAAAAACCTCCTCAGCCTGCTGATTAATTAGTTCTTCAGGATACTTCCTTTCTAAAAACAAGCTTTTAATGTACTCTATTTCATCAGTAAAATATTCTAACTTACTTGTCATCCCTGAGGCCCTTATAAATTGACCCTTTACAATCCCCCTTTTTTGGTAACTAGGGTGTCCACTGTCAAAATGTAAATAACTATTGGAAAAGGTCTTCTTCCGGTATAATCTAGACTGAAAACAATTGTTTGTGAAGTCCTTGTATATAGTGGTGTCCAAATAATTTAATTTGTCATCCCCCACGTTAATAGTAAACCTCAGGAAGGTTGTTGTCTGATTAATATAACTAAAAAAATTGTTTAATTCTTCTTGAGTCCCCCTCCATAATACACAAATATCATCTAAAAATCTACTGAGTGCACAATGTGTTTTTTCCATTCTGATTCAAAGATGAAATGCTTTTCCCAAAAGTACAAAACAAAATATGCATATAAGGGGGCACAAGATGCACCCATAGCCACTCCCTTTTTTTGGTGGTAATACTCCCCACTAAAAAACACGTAATTATTTTTAAGGACAGTTTCCGTAAATTCCAGAACCAAATTAATAGACTTACTGTCCAAACCAGATTCATTAACCAAAATGTTGGAGAAACAATCCAATCCCTCGAAATGAGGGGATACTAGGAAAAAGTTCGACAACATCTATAGTGACCATCAGTAAATCATTAACAAACATGCTTTTGTTAATCTTTTTTAAGAATTCCCAAGAATCCTTACAAATATGTTGAACTGAGTTCAAAAACTTCTTAACAGTGACATCCACAAATAATGCTAAGGGTTCAGTAATACCCCCTGCCCCAGCCACTATTGGTCTAAATTTAATATTTTCAATCCCTTTGTGGGTCTTGGGGATACCAAAAATTGTGGGTATTCTAGGGTGTTGAACATTCAGGAAATTGTACAGTTTCTCACTGAATACTCCCTGTAAAAGACGGTCATGTAAATAGTATTTGATTTTAGCGTATCCTATGTTGATTTCATTCCGGGAAACTAACTTGTACTGTTCACTGTCCTGTAGAATGTTATACATATAAGTCTCGTAATCATTGTTGTACATTAGTACAACTCCCCCACCCTTATCTGGTTTCATAACCCTAACATTGTGTAGTTTAAGGATGTCCAATGTTCCCAAATCATTCTCTGAAAAATTATTGTATTTACTGACAGTCTTTTTTGTTTTTCCACTGGACCTAATTTCCCTTTCCACAAGTTCCTCAAAAATTCTCAAGGAAGGGTGAATAGGGGGATTAAAAGTGCTCCTTCTAACCAAATCCATATTTGTTTGTGTCTGACCTTTAAACATTATATTAAAATTCAATTGCCTCAAAAACATTTTCAAATCAATAATCGTGTTCGCAGAACTTCCAGTCCTCAAGAGTACATAATGAAACCCTTTTGTAAAAAGATCAAAAAAAGCTTCAGTAATCAGTCTTCCCCTGTAAATTGTTCCCTCTCCCCCTCCCTCCCCTTCCCTCCTCTCTGAAAATAAAAATCCTGGGTGGAACCATTCCTCCCTTTCTCCGTCAATCTTTCACTTCTCCTCGGGCCCTGAGCTTCTTCAGCAAAATCATTGGGCCGGTTCATGTTGAAATTGTCAACCCCGTTCGCAAGGAACACATTGTCGTGAAGATTAATTTGTGGTGTGAAATTAGGTAGCGGGTATGCCCTACCATCCTGATACTCACGCAAATCCCTCTCCAGCTTCCTAATTTTCCTATCCAAAATTTTATTACAGTAATAGTCAACTTCTTTAAAAACATTTTCATACTGATTTCTTTCCTTTTCAATCAAGTGGTCATTGTTAAACTTTTGATTTAAATCATCCAATTCCTTCAAAAGAATATCGCTTTTGGCTTCATATTCTTTAATCATGAGGTTTAAAACCTCAATCCCCACCCTGTTAAACACTTCCCACAACTGTTGGTGTAACGGACTGTCTGGTATAACATTGTTAGGGTATTTAAAGAAACGTAACCCCTTAGGCACCCTATTAACTTTAACACACTGTTTCAAGTAATCAATTTCTAACTGGTTTGTTCTAAAAGAATGCATCTTATTTCTAAACGTCTTAAAACAGTCTTCAAAATTAGTGTTCACATTATTAGAATCAATACCTTCCAAAAAATTAAATTTTTAATTTTTCTGTTAGTCCATGTCTCAAACTTTGGTGCAGAACCATAATTAGAATTAATGTTCATTGTCGTTAGTCCATTAATCCTCCCCGACCCCCCAAAATCTTTGAAAATACTGTTATTCCCCCTCCGTGTGTTCAACACAGTCTCCGTAGAGGAGGAGGCTATAGGTCTGTTGGCCTCCGTCATTTCCGTTGAGTTAGACGCGTTTTCTTTATGTCTGGTGACGATCTCCTTGTAGTGTTGTTGGTTGCCAGGGAAACTAACTTCGGTTCCTGTATCCCTATTAGTTAAACGATTGTTTAATTCAGTTAACAAAGTTAATACTTTGTTAAATTCACTCCTCGTAACAGGAGTGTTGTCAATAGAGTCAGTTGCTGCACATTCTCTGAGTGCCAACAGGATTCCATCAGAGTTGCCGGTACCCTGCTCGTCAGCCATAAAATCCAAGGAACAGAAAAAATCCACAGTCAGCGAAAAACACAAAATGAGAACAGAGTTACCAATAAACAACCTCAAACTTGACTCCAAACCGAATGGTTGCTTAAAATTCACAAAGTCCAGCAACCAGGTAAAACTCAAAACAGTTTATTCCGCTTATTAAAACCAGAAGTTCAAGCACAGTACACAAGGAAATTGAGTTAGGGAATGTTTAAAAAAGGCATTGGACTCCTTCTTAATTCTAACATCGTAAAGATGTTCATACACCCTTCTACCCAATTGTCTTTCTGTTTTACCAATGTAAAAACTAAAACAATGTGTACACACCCCTAAATACACCACTCTAAAGGATTTACAATTAAAATGTCCCTGTGCTTTAAGGTGAACCTTCCTAGAGGAAATGAAAATGGAATTGGTGTCAAACATAAAAGGACACTGGTGTCACAAACGACATTTAAATGTACCTTTCTTTTTATTGTTATTTAAACCGGTTGAGTGTTGCTTGTTTGCCCTTTCTAAATACTCTTTCAAATTGAGATCCCTCCTTCTAACGAACCTAGGGTAAGGGGGTATATGTTCTGAAATTTCCTCATTAACTCACAGAACATACCAAAATTTGTTAATAACTTCTTCGGTCAAATAAGATGTTTCTGTAAATGTGTGAATAAATGTACCTGGACCAAAGTCATTACCTTTAATATTCCCAATAGTAATATCCATGCCTTTCCCAATAAGTGGAAAATATTTAATTTCCCTATTTTGAAAAACCTTCTCAGCCTGCTGATTAATGAGTTCTTCAGGATACTTCCTTTCTAAAAACAAGCTTTTAATGTACTCTGTTTCATCAATAAAATTTTGTGCACTACAGTAGATTTTTAGATGATATTTGTGTATTATGGAGGGGGACTCAGGAAGAATTAAACAATTTTTTTAGTTATATTAATCAGACAACAACCTTACTATTAACGTGGGGGATGACAAATTAAATTATTTGGACACCACTATATACAAGGACTTCACAAACAATTGTTTTTAGTCTAGATTATACTGGAAGAAGACCTTTTCCAATAGTTATTTACATTTTGACAGTGGACACCCTAGTTACCAAAAAAGGGGGATTGTAAAAGGTCAATTTATAAGGGCCTCAAGGATGACAAGTAAGTTAGAAGATTTTATTGACGAAATAGAGTACATTAAAAGCTTGTTTTTAGAAAGGAAGTATCCTGAAGAACTCATTAATCAGCAGGCTGAGGAGGTTTTTCAAAATAGGGAAATTAAATATTTTCCACTTATTGGGAAAGGCATGGATATTACTATTGGGAATATTAAAGGTAATGACTTTGGTCCAGGTACATTTATTCACACATTTACAGAAACATCTTATTTGACCGAAGAAGTTATTAACAAATTTTGGTATGTTCCGAGAGTTAATGAGGAAATTTCAGAACATATACCCCCTTACCCTAGGTTCATTAGAAGGAGGGATCTCAACTTGAAAGAGTATTTAGAAAGGGCAAACAAGCAACACTCAACCAGTTTAAATAACAATAAAAAGAAAGGTACATTTAAATGTGGTTCGTGCCACCAGTGTCCTTTTATGTTTGACACCAATTCCATTTTCATTTCCTCTAGGAAGGTTCACCTTAAAACTCAGGGACATTTTAATTGTAAATCCTTTAGAGTGGTGTATTTAGGGGTGTGTGCACATTGTTTTAGTTTTTACATTGGTAAAACAGAAAGACAATTGGGTAGAAGGGTGTATGAACATCTTTACGATGTTAGAATTAAAGAGGAGTCCAATGCCTTTTTTAAACATTCCCTAACTCAATTTCCTTGTGTACTGTGCTTGAACTTCTGGTTTTAATAAGTGGAATAAACTGTTTTGAGTTTTACCTGGTTGCCGGACTTTGTGAATTTTAAGCAACCATTCGGTTTGGTAATTCTGTTCTCATTTTGTGTTTTTCGCTGACTGTGTGGATTTTTTCTGTTTAATCCACAAAGAACGAAACAAACTGATAAAAAGTCCAGAAGCACAATAGCAAAAAAACGGCAATGCAAGTGTTTCTAAAAACGTCTTCAAATTTATTAAAATAAACAAAACAACTGGTAAGTGCTTTCGGCTGTGTGAAACTCAGCCTTCATCAGACAAAATAAACCACACTAATGTTCACTTATATATATTGTATGCTTAACTGACCAATTTATAAATTTTTCAATTAATTAAGTCTTATTACAATTGTAAAATCTCTCTTTACATAAAATTGCATAATACATATAATATAATATATAACCACAATGGCAATTTAAAACATTATAAAACTTGACTAATAAATTTGTGCTTTTAATTTTAACCTATAACATTGGATACTAAATAATGTTAAGACATCAGATTAATAATTAATAATTAATAAACACCTTACCCTATACAAGTATTAATATGTTGCATAATATATTTACCTATTTAAAGCCCTCAATTTTAATATACTAGAAATAGATATAGAATCATTAATTCCAGGAGTATGTGTGGCATTAAGAAAAACTTGCCACCAATATTCTTTAGATTCTATTATTATTTTCCAGGGGCCCTTTCTAGGAGATGCAACCACCTGTTCAAGTACTACAAATTTAAATTTGTGTGTGGGATATTGAGCAAGATGTCTATAAAGTGCATTATTTTCTGATTGTCTATTAATGTCATATACATGCTCATATATGCGTTGTCTTAATTTTCGCTCAGTTTTTCCTATATAATAGGCTGAGCATTCCATACACAAAGCTGCATAAACAATTCCAAAAGTGTTGCAATTGTATTTCCCTTTTATTACTATATTGTTACCATTTATGTGCACTTGATCAGTTTCTAATATATATTTCATCCCTTTATCCATCCCTCATCAGGCCCATCATAGAATACAATGCCCCTTTTGGGATGTACCTTACCCGACACCTGCAGCAATTAGAAAGACCCCAAAAGTATCTCACCAAGAGGATCAAGGGTCTCAAACAGATGCCATATGCTGCTCGGTTAAAAAAACTCCAGCTCTACTCAGTTGCATACCGCCTACTTCGAGGCGATCTATGCCTGACATACAAAGCTATGTCAAATCCAGAATTAATGGACATGCTCCACCTCAGTAAATCTAAATCCCTTAGAGCCACACGCTCGAGGGACTTGAACCTCAGCACAGAAATAAATAGAACTTGCTGGAGGGACAGGTTCATAACCCAGAGGCTCCCTTCGCTCTGGAATAGAATTCCAGTTCATGTGAGGCAGAGCACCTCACTGAATCTCTTCAAGAAGAATCTCGATAAGTGGATGGGGGATCGTAGGTTTGTCCCAGGGATTACTCCTGTGTCACTATTAGACAGAGGCACAGTAAACTAAACCTTAAAAAGGGCACAGTATACTCAAATCAAGGGGTGGCGTAAGCCATACAGAATCGAGCTAGGCTTATAATTGCCCCAGGGCAGATAGCCTAGTATGAACCTATGAACCTATATGCACAATATTTACACATATTACATTTTCTCATGAAGGCATTGCTAATATGTGTTTTTGGATTTTTCTGGCACCAATCCTTTAAATTCTTATCTCTTTTATATGTAATGGATGGTTGAATACCAAGTAACTTCATCAATTGCTCATCTCCTTTAATAAAAATCCAATTTTTATTAACCAGATATTTAACATATTCTGAATCTTGCATATAAGTGGTAATAAATGCAACATTAAAATTATTAGATGAACCTGTTGCTGTATTATCCTCCACATTGATGTTATTATTATTGTTGTTACAACTATTATTACATATTTTCTTATAATTAACTAATATTGTGTTAGATGTAGTTTCTTGCTGCATTTGATAAGGTTCCATAAGCTCAATTGATCTTAACAAGGGCTTATAAAAACATTTCTCCTTTTTACTACTACTTCTCTAACTATGCCATCGACAAACCGACTTGGATACTGTCTATTTAAAAACATATTAGCTATGTATTGACACTCAATAATAAATTCATCATACACTGAAACCATCCGGGCAGCACGTACTAATTGCTCTTTTAACACTGCCTTTTTTACCTGTTGTGGATGTGACTTTCAAAGTGTAGGAATTTATTAGAATAAGTCTTTTTCCGATGAATGGTGGCTTTTAATTTATTATGGTCAAAATCTTTCTGTAAACAAACATCCAAATATGCTATCATATCCTTACTGTATTGGTGTGTGAATTCTAAAAATTCAGTAGTGGCATTAATGTATGTTAAAAATTCTTCAATAGATTGCACAGAGCCTTCCCAAATGAAAAATAGATCATCAAGGAATCGACTATACATCTTCACATATTTCATGAACACTGAAGAAAATAAAAATCTGTGTTCCCATGCAGCCATAACTACATTTGCATATAATGTACCAACTGGTGAGCCCATCGTAACCCCCTTGATTTGTTTGAAGTAATGCCCATCATGATAAATGTAATTATTGGGCAAAACTAGGTCTAACAAATCTGTCAATGTATTTAACTCATTTTGTGTGATGGGTAAAATTTCAAAGAAAAAATCAGTAAACCAAGATACACCTAATTGTTGCGGTATACAAGTGAAAAGATCTTTTACATCCACTGTAAGAAATATAAGCTCTTCAAGATTATCAATAGTTACATCATTGACCTTAGTGAGAAAATGCCAGGAATCTCGAGAGATGTACTCGAGTTCATTTAATGTATGCTTCATCTTTTGGTCGATAAACTTTGCAATATAATAAGTTTTTGAAACAACGGCATCCACTATTGGACGTATCGGTGGATCTTGCAAATTTTTATGCAACTTTAATTGCCCAAACATAATTGGAATCCTGGGATTTTCCATGGTCGTGTATAAGAATGCCTCCCTAGTTATTTGGCCCTGCCACAGCATGTCTTCAAGAATGTAGTCGATCCTAGAATAGGAAATGTTAATTTCGTTTACAGAAGCTTCAATATAAGCTTCACCATACAAAATTTGTAATAACTTTTACATTCATGATAATCAAACCGCCGCCTTTATCGGGCTGCATAATACGAATATCATTGTTGTTTTTTATATCATTTAACATTTTCCACTCTTCATCTGAAAAGTTATTTTTGTTATTCCTATAATCAGATCCTCTATTTTTGTTTTTCAAATGATATCTAAAATCTATTTCACATAACTCCTCAAATAATTTTATTTTTGGGTGGAGTGGAGGGTTTATTACACTAGGAATTCGCATAAAATTATTGGCAATACTTGGCGTTTGCTGATGTATAACCGCCAAGTTTAATTTTCTAGTAAACAGTTTAAGCTCAGTTATCAAGTTAGTAACATTTGCTCTTTTCATAGGAACATAAGTCAACCCTTTACTAAAAACATTGGCATGTTCTGTAGTTAAATAAACTTGACTGTAATTATAAATATGATAATCGCCAGTTACACTGGTGATGAGTTTGAAATTACTCTCACCTTCTGTGTAATTGCAATTTTCAAAAGTAATAGTCTCTATTGCCGGTTGTAGTCGCTCCTTGAGCCCGTTCTGTGCCTTCTCCAAGCTCTCGTGTTGTTGCTTCTGACATTGTAGCCTTCCTTGTTCCGAAGGCGTTCCGAGCGACGGGGAATATTGTCCTCTAAAGGGAATTGCTGTTTATTATGGTTATTCTCATTATTATACACTTGTGTACCATTGTTGTCAGTCACAGAAGATTCTGTAGCTATTTCTTCATTACGCGCTTGTCCTCGTGATGGTTTTGGGTGTGCCCGCCCCTTGGAATAATCCATTCTATCTCTTTCAACTTTACGGGTCTTTCTTTCCACAATGGTGTTACTATACTTGTCTATTTGTGTGAACACCTCAAGATATTGGTTTTGGCAGGCAGTATAAGCTGTCTGTTGTTTAATTTTAACATCAAGTTCATTTATTTTAATATTTAATTCCTCCATATGCTTTCCATTATGCTTGATTAACAATTGGAGTAGTTCACAACCCTGCCGATCAAATAATGCAAGGAGATCTTTATGAAGTGCACTGTTCTCCTTTAACCCAGTAGGATATTTCCAATATCGGAGACCTTTGGGCACCTGTTGTCTTTTTATACATTCAGTGAATTATATATTTTCATGTAATAATTTTCGATATTGCCATACCTTATCATGGAATTCATCTAGCATAGTAGAAAATGTAGGAATAGCTGGACATGTTTCTCGACCATCAGTTTGTATTTTGTTGAGCCACTGCTGCAACGGAATAATAGAATTGTTTATACCAGGAGTGCCATTCTGTGACTCATATTGTTCTTCTCTTTGTATTTGGCCTGGAGGTATACTGTCCATGCTATCGACACTGTCCAAACGATTATGTCCAAAAGCCAATGATCTGGCATTTGTGTTATTGCCAGATAGTTGCTCAATTAGCTGTGTTAAAGTTGTAACCGACTGTTGTAAGGTATCAAATTCAGCCCGAGTTACCAAAGCTGCCGCCTCTTGCGTGCTACCAGAAGCCATACCAAACTATGTAATCCACAAAGAACGAAACAAACTTTCAAAGTCCAGAAGCACAATAGCAAAAAAACGGCAATGCAAGTGTTTCTAAAAACGTCTTCAAATTTATTAAAATAAACAAAACAACTGGTAAGCGCTTTCGGCTGTGAGAAACTCAGCTTTCATCAGACAAAATAAACCACACTAATGTTCACTTATATATTGTACGCTTAATTGACCAATTTATAAATTTTTCAATTAATTAAGTCTTATTACAATTGTAAAATCTCTCCTTACATAAAATTGCATAATACATATAATATAATATATAACCACAATGACAATTTAAAACATTATAAAACTTGACTAATAAATTTGTGCTTTTAATTTTAACCTATAACATTGGATACTAAATAATGTTAAGACATCAGATTAATAATTAATAATTAATAAACACCTTACCCTATATAAGTATTAATTATTTTAGAAACACTTGCATTGCCGTTTTTTTGCTATTGTGCTTCTGGACTTTTTATCAGATTTTTTCTGTTCCTTGAACAAGGAGAAGGTTACTGTAAGCTGCCTGACGGGTGACAGGATCCGCCACATAACACAAGCACTCAGGTCACTCCAAAGCAAGTACAAATATGACTCCGTCATTGTCCATGCTGGTGTGAATGACCTGAGACGTACCTCCCTGGACTACATGAAAAAAGACGTACAGGAGCTCTTTGATCATGTAGCCCAGGCCGGTATGACCCTGACCTTGAGTAGCATCTTACCCTCACCAAGAATGATGCCACAGTATAAAGACAAAATGATCAATTTTAACAAATGGCTAAAGTATTAGTGTCATTCAAAGGGGATCCAGTGTCTGTCAGCTTGGGATGACATGCTCGACAAGCCACATTGCTTCACTAGGGACGGCTTGCACCCGTCCACCCCTGGGTTTTCGAATACTGGCAAAGGCTCTTGCCTCCCCCATAGTGCCTTTTTTAGGCAAGGCTCAAAAGACAAACCCACCCCCATAGACAACACAAAGAAAAAAAAACTAAGGGTAATGCTGCTCAACGCCAGAAGTCTAAACCTCAAGATGCACGCACTCGAGACTCTCCTCAGTATGGAGAATATCGATATCTGTGCAGTAACAGAAACCTGGTTCAAGGCTCCCGAGAGCACCCCAGCACTAACAGGTTATACTTCATACCATGCTTTCCGGCCCCAAAACTCGGACCGAACCACAAAAGGAGGGGGAGTATCCATATTTATCAAAGATACCCACACCTCCAGGTTAGTGGCACTGCAAGCATCGGAGACCATCCATGTGCAACTAACAGTGGGAAAAACTGCCTTTCAGTTTGTAGCCTGCTACAGACCACCCTCCCAAACACAGGAACCTCACTCGGCTTTCCTGAGAACACTGGAGAATATGAAGGTCTCTCCAAACACTATTATATTGGGTGACTTCAACTACCCAAACATCGATTGGGAAAACTACTCAAGCCCAAACACCCTCGCCCAATGGTTCCTAGAATTTATAAACTGAAATGCTATGGAACAACTGGTCACCACTCCCACAAGAGGGGAAAACATATTGGATCTGGTCATCACCAACATGGGGTCTCTATGTTCCACACCAGAGGTATATCCCTCATTGGTAAGATCAGACCATAAACACATCTCACTGGACATCCATATTCGTCCCCACCCCTAGCCAAGGAAACCACGGTGAAAAACTTCTCAAAAGCAAACTTCACACTTCTCAAAACTGAGGTGGAATCCTTCAAAGCCCCCGGGCCAGTGGAAAATACAGCCCAAAATGCAGAATCCTTTACAAAAGCATTCTATGGACACCTACAGGAATGCATGGAGCATGCTATCCCAAATAAAACCAAAACTCACTCCTCCAAAGGCAGGAGACCTGTCTGGTGGACCCCGGCCATAAATAAGCTATACAACAGAAGGAGAAAGCTACTACATGACAGAGCAAAATCCCAAACAGGGAAGGCGTCACTGATCAGTACTAGCAAGAAACTACGATCCCTCATAAAATCATCTAAGGCCAGCTTCGAAAGAAAAATTGCACAAGACACTAAAGATAATCACATGGCCTTCTTTAGTTATGTCAGAAACCCAGGAGGCAACTCCCAGATATGCTCTGAGTTAGTGCAAAATGACAAAAAATACATTGAACCCACAGACATTGCCAACATCCTGGCAGAAAGGTTCAGTGCAAACTTCTCTCCCCCTTCCCCCCCAAAAGAGCAAATGTCTATCCCAACAGACTGTAGGCTTCCTGAGATCACAGATGCACAGGTGAGAGCTGCCCTCTCCAAAGCAAAAAACACAGCATCAATGGGACCAGACAGTGTCCCGGGCTGCGTCTTACATGAGCTCCAAGAAGAACTAAACCCTCATATAAAGTCACTGTTCAATTTCAGCCTTACTACAGGATATGAACCCAAGGAATGGTGTACAGCAACAGTGGTCCCACTCCACAAAGGTGGTGCCACAACAGACCCCAGAAACTATCGCCCTATAAGCCTGACTAGCCTGGTCTGCAAAGCTATGGAGCGTATCATCATGGAAATCATAAACAAAGACATTGGGAACCTCCAGACACTGGATCCTACCCAAGTCAGCTTCGTTAAGAGCAGATAGGTTTATAGGTTTATAGATTAGTACTAAGCTAACTGCCCTTGCAAGCCATTTTAAGCCTAGCCAATTATCCCTTGTGAGACTCAAACCCTGCACTTTGTGTTTGTAAGGCAAACACCTTAACCATTAGGCCACCCTTCCAACAGTGGACATGGCTTGCCTCTTGAACCTGGTCGACTTCTTTGAAACAGTTACCAAAGCCATAGATGAAGGGAAGGTAGTCCACACAGCCTACCTGGACCTCGCAAAAGCCTTCAACACAATACCCCACTCGGGCATCATAAATAAGCTCACCAGCTTAAATATCAACCCCTATGTCACAAGATGGGTTTCAAACTGGCTCAAGGATAGAACCCACATGGTCAGAATAGCAGGTGCCATGTCAGACTCTAAACCAGTTACAAGTGGTGTCCCACAAGGCTCAGTCCTGGGACCTCTCTTGTTCGGTATATATTTCTCTGATGTACAGGCTAACACGGGTGGACTATGGCTGACCAAGTTTGCAGATGACTGCAAACTGGGTGCTGTAATCGACTCTCCGGCTGACACAAGCATCCTCCAAAAGGGTCTCACAGAGACGGATAACTGGTGCCAGAGCCATGGCCTAAAGCTAAATGCCAAAAAGTGCATAGTCATCCCCTTTGGGAAAAACAAAGTGCCCACAAATTACCACATAGGTGGTAATCCATTAAGTACGGAAGAAGTAATTAGGGACTTGGGGACCCAAGTAGATAGCAATCTGTCCTTTGATAATCACATTGCCAAAGTGGTTAGAAAGACCTTCTATATAGCCCACCTTATCATGAAAGGGTTCACATCTAGATCGAGAGGTCATTGTGCCCCCTCTACTCATCACTTATCAGGCCCATAATTGAGTACAATGCCCCGTTTGGGATGTACCTTTCCTGACACCTTCAGCAACTGGAAAAAACCCAAAAGTATCTCACCAAGAGGATCAAGGGGCTCAAACAGATGCCCTATGCAGTTCGGCTAAAGAAACTCCAGCTCTACTCAGTTGCGTACCGCCTACTCAGAGGCGATCTGTGTCTGACGTATAAAGCCATGTCCAACCCAGAATTAATGGACATGCTTCACCTCAGGAAATCCAAATCCCTTAGAGCTACACGCTCCAGGAACTTGAACCTCAACACAGAAATAAATAGGACATGCTGGAGGGACAGATTCATATCCCAGAGGCTCCCCTCACTCTGGAACAAAATCCCAATCCATGTTAGGCAGAGCCCCTCACTGACCCTCTTCAAGAGAAATCTTGACGAGTGGATGGGAGATCGTAAGTTTACATCTGGGATCTCTTCTGTGTCCCTACTTGACAGAGGTACAGTAAACTAACCTTAAAAGGGCTACCTTCTGTGACCTACTATACAGAGGCACAGTCAACTAATCTAAAAGGGTGGCGAAAGACAAACACACTCTGGCTAGGCTTATAAATGCCCTAGGGCAGATAGCCTAGTATCAACCTATGAACCTAAGAGGCAGAGGAGGAAAGGCGCAAACTGATAGGTTTTTCCAACTGAAGGATAGGGTGTCCACTTTCCATGCTTGTCTGTGATACTTCCTTGTGCAGAATTTTTTCAATTGATAATTTTGAGGAGAGGCAAATAGATCTATGTCTTGGCTCCCCCATTTCTCTGTTATCATGCTGAAGACTTGTGGATTTAGTTTCCACTCGTGAGGATCCATAAGGTTTCTGCTTAAATCATCTGCCAGTGTATTTTGTTTTCCTGGCAGGAATTGAGCTTGAAGATGTATTTTTGCTAGGTCAAAGCGGTGTCCCACAGTGTCATGGCTAATCTGCAAAGGGGGTACGAGTGTGTGCCCCCTTGCTTATTTATATACCACATGACTGTGGTGTTGTCTGTCTTTATCAGTAGTTGTCCTGGATGAAGTAAGTCGTTGAAGGCTGTTAGGGCATTTTGAACAGCTAGCTCTTTATGGTTGATATGTAGATGCATTTGTTTTGGGGTCCATATGCTCTGAATGCATCTTCTTGCCATGTGGGCCCCCCAGGCATAATCAAGGCGTCTGTTGTTAAGGTTTGGCTGGCGGGGGGGGGGGGAGTGAAGGCCCGTCCCATGTTTTGGTGACATGCCTTTGCCCACCATAGAAACTCCTGTTGTAGGCAGGGAATGAGAGGAATCACTGCTTCCAGACTGTGAGAATGTTGACTCCATAAACTTTTCAGGTACCACTGAAGTTTCCTCATATCCAGTCTTGCATATGGAATCAGTAGGATGCAGGATGCCATGAAGCCCAGAACCTGCAGAATTTGTCTTGCAGATAACTGGGTTTTTGTTGCCATCAGTTTGAAGTAAGTAATCAGTTACCTTTGCTTGTCTGGCATGAGGTAAGCCATCTGGGCAGCTGTAATCAAGCTTGCACCCAGGAATGTTATATTTTGAGAGGGTGCCAGTTGTGATTTCTTTTCATTTATTGTGTACCCTAGGCATTTCTCCCCGGGCTCCTCTGAAAATGGACATGCATCCAGTCGGACTATCCCGGTCAACAAATGTAAAATAAAATAAATAAATAAAATAAATAAAATGTTAGAAGCCTTTTCACAAACGCCAGGTGTCGAAGAAGAATATCCTTGTTCTCTGCTTGAATGAGACAGTCGTCTAAGTAAGGATATATTTGTACACTTCTTTGTCTGCAAAATGCAATTACTGGTGCCAGGCACTAAGACCCTGGGCGCAGTAGATAAGCCAAAGGGCAGTGCAGAGAATTGGTAATGCATTAAGCCAGCCTTGAACCTGAGGTATCTTCTGCACGATTGTCTTATTGGGACATGCAGTTATGCCTCTTTTAGGTCTAATGTCACCAGCCAAGCATTCTTGCCCAGCATGGGCAGAAGCTACTGCAAAGTCAGCATTTTGAATTGTGGAATGTACAGGTATGTGTTCAAAATCGATAAATCCAGTATTGGCTGCCAGGCCTTGTCCTTTCTGGGTACCAAGAACAGTCTTGAATAAAAACCTTGTCCTTTTTCCTGTTCTGGTACTGGCTGAATGGCCCCCATATCCATGAGGGATGTAACCCGTAGTTGTGCCTCTGCCCATTGATTTTTTGGCGGATCTGGCCAACCATTTGCCATTGGCAGAGTGTGGAAATGGACTCTGTATCCCTGTGATACTATGTTTAGTACACACTTGTCCTGGGTTATTAACTGCCAATTTTGAGCAAAAAGTGCTAACTTTCCCCCTATGGGTGCTGCCAAAAGATAAGTTCTTGGTGTAGGCAGAGGGAAGTCTTTGGGATTGTTTTCTGTAGTTTTGCGCTTTATCTCCTCCAGATTTGGAGGCAGAAGTGCCCCATTGCTTTCACCTGTATGAATCTTGCACCTGGTATCTGGAACCCTTAGGGCATCTGGATTTGTCCCTTTGTGCTCTGTCTGACACAGGAAAGGACCAATTTTTTGTAGGCCAGTGTCTACTGAATCTTGGTGGTTGCACTGTAAGAAGTCTTTAACAGTTTGCATAGACTTAGCTTTGTCTTCCATTTTCTTTAAAACCTCTTCTGCCTTAATACCAAACAGAGAGTCATGCTGTAAAGGTGCATCTAGTAATTTAGCTTTAACATGATCGGGCAAATTTTGTTCCTTTAACCAGGCATGCCTCCTAATCACAGATCCAGTAACTGCAGCCCTGCAGGAGGCCTCTAAGGAATCAAAACCACATTGCAAAGTATGCTATCCAACTTGTTCAGCTGCATGCAATAATTCCTACAATTCTTTATTTTCTGCACATTCTGAAATCAACATCATTTTCTGTTTCAGCAATCCCATAACATGTTGTTGGTACTTTAGCATATGAAATTGACAGTTTAAGGCCCTGATTGCCAAGGTTGCAGATGTATAAACCTTTTTTCCCCATCTGTCTAGTGCCCTTGAATCTCTGTCAGAGGGGGTAGGATTTTTTGCTGTTGAAGCTTTAACTCCCTTTGGACCCTGTGAAATAGTTTCAGGATCAGCAGCAGGGTTTCTAAATAAAAATTTATGTGAGTCAGGGACCCTGTAATATCTATCAGGCTTACTGGGAGCTGGAGGTAAGGAGCCAGGGGTCAAGCACGACTCCGAAAACACATCATCCACAATGTCTAAAACAGGGGGGAATGGCTAAAGGCTTGTGCTGAGGGAGAAGAAGGAAATCCCTGAGCCTCTTTTTTGATTCTCAGAAGTCTTAACTCTCCCAGTGAAAATGCTCCCTCAAAGTATGCAAGGTTTCTCCAAATGAATAATCCTCAGGAGGAGATGCAGATGGAATAGACTCCTCTGCATCAGAATCCTCATAGGGAGGTACAGATAATTCCTGATCAGAAGAGGAATCAGAAGAAATAGAAACCTGATCTGAAGATTCATAATCAGTGTCCTGCCTAGGCCTCTTATCTGGAGGGGGATGGGTACCCCTGATCAAGGTAATAAGGTCTTCAGCCATTTTGATCATCTGCTTTTTAGGCATAGAAGCCTGTGCACGTGGCTCATTCGTCAGTGTTTTAGTTTTAGAAGTTGCTTTTATCTTTGATTTTGCAGCTGTCGGTTTGATATACAAATGTTGAGGTCTGAATACACCTTCAGAAGTCGGTGTCTGCTCAGCGGCTCTGGACCCATCCGAGGGAGATACATCCATCGGTCCAATACCTTGAGTATCTTGCGGCATGCCGGACTCCACATGGGTGTCGGTAGAGGCCTGCGACTCGAAGGTAGCGGGTATCAGGGGCTGCGAAAGCGCCTCAATGAGTACCGGCGAACCGGCGACTGGCTTAGGAGAAGCTTTTTCGTTGGTTTTGGATCTCTACTGCCTTTCTCTGTCCTTTTCTTGCATTTTTTATGTACTCCGGTAGTCGGATTGCTATCCAATGACATTTCTGGGTAGTTAAATCTGTTTCCAAAATACTTTGATGCAAAAATATACCGACGCTTAATAGTGCGTTGGTTAAATCTAGCACAAAACCAACAGCCAGGCACATTGTGATCAGGGCCTAGGCAAGGAATACAGTATAAATGGAAATCCTTATGAGGTATTTGCTTCCCACAAGTAATACAATTATTAACTTTTTCTGACATCGGTAAAAAGCAAGAAAAAAGTTTCCCCAATGGGGTACTTAGCTTTAGTGAAGACTTCAGATCTGAAACTCAAATTCGAATATTTCAGTAGTCGGCCGACCGGCACTTGCAAAATGCTTCTGCTTCGGGCACCGCGCGGCAAGAAAGACTAAAGAAAATGGCGTCAGCTGCATGTTTTATACCCCTGGCGACCTGACGTCCTGGAAGAGAAGACAGCAACCGTCACAGGACCCAAGCCTTTGGAATTCAGGTTGACTGAGGGCAACCTGCCAGCAGATTACCCAAATGTAATGACTGCAACAGTGAAACATGAAGAACATCTGCTCCAGCAAGCCAATATTCGGAAGAAAACTGTTTCTTCAGAACTGCAAAAAAAACACTACAAAAAAGTAAAGCCCTAGTAAAGTGGGCAGATTTCCCCACATCATTATTATAACCAGCTTTTAGGTCTCACATCCTCATAGTACGTTAAACACTTTTTGTAGTAATAGTCTTGCATAGAAATGCAGCTCACTGAACCAACAGATCACATTCTCTTTATCACATTGGGTACATGTTCCAATGTAGACTACCCCTACATTGGGATATGTACCCAGTGTGATAGTTACTAGATTGGGAAAACAGAAAGAGTCTTTAAAAAGAGAATTTATGAGCACTTAAATACAATTAAAACCAAAAATCAAAACAATGCACTTTACAGGCACAGACACTAAAT
Organism: Protopterus annectens; assembly: GCF_019279795.1. NCBI lineage: Eukaryota > Metazoa > Chordata > Ceratodontiformes > Protopteridae > Protopterus > Protopterus annectens. Next base: position 164,617,544 of record NC_056735.1, read on the forward strand.
TGTGACAAGTACAGAGGTTTTAAGTTTGGGATTTTGGACAAAGTTGACAAGCAAAATATGAATGGTGTCTGGGAAATGGATCTGGACAGGAAAGAATTGGAATGGCAGTTAAGATGTAATGCCACCATTTTACCAGGATTAAATGAACATACTTCTCTTATGCCTGTGTTAAAAATAAAAGCATTGGATTTATGAGAATTGTATGAAATATTATATTAAGAGCCTTATTGAATATGGTTCAAACATTTGTAAAAATTTACTCACGAAATGTTTATTTAAAATTTTCCAATAATGATGAAATTTTCATAAAAATAGTTTTATTTTTTTTTTTAGATTCGTATGATTATTGTTTTAAAAGTTTCAGATTTTTAACATAAATGTTTAATTTAAGAATACATTTTCAAACAGTGCACTTATAATTACACCACTCTGAAAGGGCTGACTTTGGAAGCTAAGCAGGGTCAGGCCTGGTTAGGTTTTGGATGGCAGACCGTCGATAACACCAAGAGTTTTATTTACAAGTCTTGTTGTAGTACATTGTTTTCAAGTGCTTTTTAAGAGTTTTTATTATACAGTGACGAAGAAGAGGTTTCACAAAATATTATTTGATCACTTATATAAATGTTTACATATACTGTTGTATTTTTATTTTTATATTAATTCACTTAAGCAGTTTATGCACATTGTTTAATGTACCTTTAAGAAACAACAGATCATGAAATTATTAATTAAGTCTTATTAACCAGTAGGTATAAAAAGTGATGAGAGCTAAAAGATGGCAGGTTCTGAAGAAGTCCAAATGTTTTGTTAGGATGAAAGCACTTAACCTGCTCTCATGTTTTACTTTATTTTATTTTTTGGTGGTGTTAATAATAAAGTTCTGCATTAATGGACTTTGCATCATTCGATGGTGGATTTCCTTTTACCACTGCTGGATTTATATAACACATTCCGTTTGCATGGGAATGTAACAACAGCTGGTGTCTTTTTGTGGTTACTACACTGGACTTGATTTAAGATTCAGTCTTGGATTACAGTAAGTCTATTCAGAAGACAATTTCTATTTCATATGTACTGTTGAAGCAATTTGCTATTAGCTGCTCAAACATCATGAACTGTTTTTAATTTTACTGGCTTATTTTTGTTTTCACAGAGGTTCTCCTTTTGGATTCACAGCATTGTATTTATGTAAACTTATATGGAATCTTGGCAAAGGATGTAATCACTGCTTTAAACACATTATGTTGTGTTTGAATACACGTTTTAAACTTGTAGTGTTATAGAATGTTAGTTCTATTTATATCAAAAACGCAGTGGAAGAATTGCTAGATGGAAGGAACATGTATGGCAGGTACAAAAACAGCAATGAATAGGATACTAAAGTAATTTTAAGAAGGATAAGAATATTTCAGTATTACATTCTATATTTTATCCAATCAGGTGTTTTAAATTAATCATGTGATTTTTAAACCCATATAAAAGAAAAGTTGCTATAATTTTTTTCACAGTCTGAAGAAGGCTGAGTATATAGAAAGTGCTAACTCTGTAACTGTGTTTTTAATATAACAGAGCTTTAGTGCTTTTGGCACCATGTTTGTTTTTATTGGATCAACTCAACAGAACATTCTATTCAAAGCCTTAGTGTCTCCGAATTTCAGCAGTCTTTTTGTAGTATATACTGATTCAGAGGTAGGCTTTAGGGTAGTGTTACATAAACTTTTGATGGGGAAAAAACTTCCCATATGTGTTTTGAGCAGAAATCTAAGTACAGCAGAAACCTGATATTCCACCATTGAGAGGGAATACTTGGCAATGAAAAAGTCACTATTTTAAACAATATACTATATTCTTTGCTAAGAATTTACAGTTGTCGCAGACCATGACCCACAGCTATGGCTTTAAAGTCAACAGTACGGGAAAACAAATCAAATGAAAATAAACAAACACCTACCAGCACAATGCACCAATAACACTATGATGCCCTGGTTAAGGCTCAAAGAGCATCTAATGTGGGCAACATCATAACACCACAATGTGGTGGTTCTTTCTAGAATGGTGTCTCAACTCATGTAAATAGTGTGAAGAAACATAAACAGAACTATTGCTTTTAAAATGATACAAATATATGAATACATGCTGTAAAGATAACTACTGGTTTAAAAAGTTAGGTACCATTATGTATTAGGAAGTGAAGACTTCTGAATAGCTCAATAAATATGTCTTTGTTATAAATCACTTAATTACACAGCTGGTCTAAGAATGCTGCTTACCACTAATATAGCCCATAAAACACCACCACAGGTAACTATAAAAGCAAATAACAAAACTGTCTTCTGCACCATGGAGCCGGCCTGAGAATAAAGTCCTAACTGTGACCCAGGCAACCAAGACTCAATTAGTTGCGTGGCACTAGAGAAGTTGGGGGAAGGGGGAATGAAGGAGGTGCAGCCTGATCACCCCTGCCAGAGGATACAGAGGGATCTGCATACTTGAGGGTATACTAGTGGTGTGATTTCTCTAGTGGAGACCACAGAAACAATCATTTGCATTTTAAGGGAAGGGGCACAGATGGTTGAACTCAAATGGTCTTGCAGAAGTGATAAGATGTCCTTTTCTGCATTCCATTGCATGCCTTCTTCTCAGTGCTTATCCAAGTGAGTGTACAGGACAATAGATCCCACTTCCAATTTTAAATCTGAAATAGATTTATTTCTGGATTTAGCGGAAGAAGAAGAAATCATTACATCTAAGGTGGCGAACCAACTAAAAGTTTCAGAACCCATGCCTCAATTTCTCTATTTAATACCAAAGACACACAAAAATTTAAATAACCCTCCGGGTAGACCTATAGTGTCAGGTCATGGGTCCTTAACTGAGCCACTGTCCGCGAATATCTTAAACCACTATTGTCATTCAAGACACTACACAATTCCTAAACATCCTTGAAGATTCCCAATTGGAGGAAAATTGGCTTTTGTGCACGTTAGATGTAACATCTTTATACACAAGTATACCACATTCAGCAGGTATTCAAGCTGTAACATACTGGCTCACAGAAGCAAAATTATATTCCACTGGATTTAACAATTTTCTTATCCAACTTACCAAATTTGTTTTACAAAAAAATATATTCTATTTTGAAGGGATCCCACCTTTGCTCCAATTTATGCCGATCTCTTCATGGGATATTTGGAACTATACCTCATTTATGAGGACCATTTGGAACATATGGATATATGGCGGAGATATTTAGATGACTGTTGGTTGGTGTGGCGAGGCAGCCAAGATGTCCTTACCAAGTTTGTGGCATATCTTAACAAAAATCCATGGGATATAGAATTTACCATCAACATTGGATATACAGAAATTGTGTTTTTGGATGTATTGATTATCAGACTTGCAGACCATACTTTGTCAACAACAATACATCGGAAATTTCTTTACATGCAACAAGTTCCCACCCGCCACATCATCACCAACATTCCAAAATCACAATATATAAAGGATTTGTTCATCCAATACAGAATATCACAAAAAAACTAGTGAATTAACTGCCAGATTTACAGACAGAGGATATAACATCAACCGACTCAATCATACAGCTGCACAAATTGATCAAAAAAGTTGTGAGGATTTACTTCAATATAATAAATCTACAGAAGGGCTTCAGCCAGCCAAACAACCGATTAGGTTAATCACTACATATGGTAATAATACCAAATGGTTCAGGCAAATTGTTGAGAAACATTGGGGAACCTTACAGTCCAACTCTTTTCTTAGGGATATTCTTCCTGAAACTTGTTCATTTTCTTATCGAAGAGGACGGAATATACAGTCCAATTTTGCACATTACAAACGTCACCTTCCTGGTATACAACACCAAACTACATTATTTGGAGACACATTGGTTGGCTTTTATCCATGTGGACACTGCAGTTTATGTCAACACATTCGGAAAACAAAAGAATTCACCAGTAAAAATACACCAAAAATTTTTAACATCAAAATCTTTGGCAACTGCAGTTCAGACTGGGTGACATATTTGGCACAATGTTCTTGCTCTGCTTTCTATGTAGGCCAGACTTCTAGGCCAATGAGGATCAGAATTAGTGAACATAACCAATGCATTATATAAACACACTAGACAACATACTACAGCTTCATTTCAGTTCATCATTATAGACAGAATACAATCACACAGGAATTTTAAAATGGGTTGGCATAATAGATTAAATAATATGGAACAAAGATGGATTACTACACTTGGGGCCCTTTTTAAACCTGGACTTAATGAATATCATGTACATGAAGGATAAATGTTATATAAGCGATATTCACAGCGGAGTAATATTGATCTAAATGTGATATGTTATCTCAGATATACCATTATTACCTTCATTTATTTATAATTTTCAGCATCCTATCATTATTCATCACATTTCAATAATTATCTCTAGCATTTTTCCATGATTGACATTGGACATACAACCTGTCATTTAGCAGATGTATCCAAAAATCTTAAAAAATATGCTGAATATCTTACAGGTTTTCATTAATAAAATACAATTCACACTAATCCCATCTGGTTTAATATTGCTGTTATAAATGGATTTCACCATACAAATGAATATAAATTATAGGTTGATTATAATATTAATATTGAAGTTATACTTTGTTGTATGTAATATGTTTATTTTGGTGAATTTATTTGTAAAATATGGGTTCACTGTGTTTAGCTAAATTGTCAGCAATACTGAATGAATATGGAATATACCACTTTAAGAAGGCAGTATAAATTGTTAGCTGAATGCATCATGGGCTGAAATTAAATTATTTGGATAAGACACATTGAGAAAGGCATTGTTGGTGCATTTCATATTAGGTTGTTTTTACAATCTAATTAAATATATTTTAAACTGCTGTCTTCGAGTGCTGGTCCCTTCAATTTGTTTCATTGATGTGGTTCGGACCGAGCACCAACAGTCTTACGTGCGTGCCTTGTATGCTGGATTGAGTGTACAGGACAGAACATAAAGAAATGTCAACCACCCCTGATGGCTGTCTGAATGATGGCCCCTCTTGGTTGATCCTTGTTACTTTGATGGGGAAGGAATGGGACGATTACCCACAAAGGGTTAATAATTGACAAACAGTGGGGACAAATAAAAGACAATAAAAAGTCTTTTCTCAAGCAAGTCAACCAAACTGCTTGATAGATCAACAAATTAAATCTGGCCACCTTATCAACACTACTGTGGCCAAAACCATAGACTGCCACACAAAGTTATACCCTAACATCACAGGTACAACTGCAAGCAACTCAATCCCTTCAAATTCTAAGACTACCTTATGCTGTCCTTGTTTAAACATGTTTATTAAATCATCACATTGTATCTGTAAAATGGGTTTACATATATTAATAGAAAACAAACAGTAACAGTTCCCAGTGTTATTGTCATACAATATACAAATAGGTTTCCTTTATAACAATTTTCATTCACTCCAGTATTACATAAGTTGCTGGAATCCTGCCTTGCATTAAACCTTATAAATCCTCCATAACATTATTCTGCATGTATTGTTCAAAAGATTCCATTTATATGTAGAATATTTGTTCCTCCCCTTTTCTACAAATCCTCTCAGAATTTTTCATCTCACTTTAGAATATCCTTTTCATTGGGAACAGATTTTACTTTCCATTAGCAACCAATAACAATTAACGCAGTAAGGCCTTATAATGTATAGGCAATTAAAAGCCTATATCCCAGCTCAAAAGATTTTTTCCTTAATTACAATAACATGCTCTACAACACAAAGTAGTTTCTAGGGAATAAAAAAATTCTGCTAACTTGTTAAATTACCAAAAACACATTCCCAATTACCTCTTTTTTTCTCCATCATACCTCCAGCATTTGCTATCCAAACGAAGACAATCTACAGAAGTCTACTTGGATATAAAAATATCAATGCAAATACTTCCATGCAAAAATTCCAAACTTCTGGACTTTGATGCATACATGGAAGCCTTAAAAACTTCAACCCATTATTACTTTGTAAATTGCCTTTTCATTCCCTTTTCACAATCTTTTCTAATCGGCTATGATTCCTAACAGTTGTCATGCAATACTTTATACTCCTTACTAATTATCCCTTTTTAACAGCAACTGACTCTAGACTCAACTAATAACTCAACCAGAACTGGTCTTTCACTTAACATCTCCCATCCATTTCTCTTTGCTTGTATTCTTATCAATATCTGGTAGGTAAAGCAATCTCTAACCTGTAAGTCTATACTTCTCTTTAGCCACTCTATTATCTTCCCCTCTTGAGTTACTTGCTCCCAATACTCAAGTTCCTTTGCCAGTTTCGTCCAGCACATTCTGACCTGGCCTTTATTACACCTCTACTTCCAAACATAGCTACTGGTAAAATTTCCTTTCTCTATTACCACACTGCCTTAGTTCTTAGTATACTTTCTGCTACTTCATAAAAATAATGTATATGGTAACTGCCATTTTCCTTTTGGACTTGAATCTAAAATCTTGATCTCTGTCAAACTCTTCCCTCTAATTTATCATCAACCTTTTCAACTTTGATTTATAACCTTCTACTAAAGTTATGTATATGATCCTTAACTAGGTAGCTCTAAATTATAACTTCAAATCAGGTGACCTTACTCCACCTTGTTTTATGGTGAGATCAGCTTGACCGACAAAACTTTTGCCCTTGCTCCCTCCCAAATAAATTCCTTCGGCTCTTTATTAATCATCATCAAGAGTTCCTCCTTCGCTTGATAAAAATTTACCTAATCTGTATATAAGACTCTTGTATCTTGATATTAATTTTCATAAACTAGAGCTTCCAGTTTCTCAATATTTAGATTATCCTTTGTTTAATGTATTCACACAAATTTTAGCTGCCATAAAATAATCCTTTTAAATCCATACACACAAAATACTTCATGTTATGTCCCCATAAACATGGATATTGCTGAACCAATTTATGTGTGGGTACAATCATGTTAATAGCTACACTGAGGCGGTGGTACCTACCCAGAAAAAGCACACAACAAATTCAAACTTCATGCATTTTACATTCTGAAAAAGATTTGAAATGGTCTCAAAATGTTCACAATACAGGAATGTCCTTTCCTAGATTTATTAAGGACAAAACAGTAATATCCCCAAATAAAGAACTTTTCTTGAGTACCATACAAGTTAATCCTTGAATTTGTGAATCCTTTATTTTATTTGTTAATAGCTCTAAATATACAGAAAATAACAGTGGGGAAAAGAGGATATCTCTGCCTGGTTCCTATATATTCAAACACAGTCTGTCAGAGAGGAACCCCATCCCATTTTGATTCTTGCCTCCAGCTCTTTACATTTCCTCCTTATTCACATATTTATCAGGTAATGCAAATGCTAATATTGCCATAAACACAAATTTCCAGCTAACTCTAATGAATCAGTTCTCTGTATTAAGCTACAGTTCACTCTGCTACTGCCTGGGTCACGGTTTTATTAATGTTGTCGACTTTTTGACTCTCCTCCACAAAACCACACTGATCCATCTATCCACACTAGAAACACATATGTAGTTCTCTTAGCTAGTAGGCACAAACAACTTCAGAATCATTGTTTAAAATTGAAATGGGTCTATACGACACCAGATTTGAAGGGTCACCACCCTCCTTGGAACACAACTCCCACAACCTTCTTCCAACATGTTGGTACTTCTCCCTCCCTTTAAAATAATGTTAAACAAATCCTTACATATCTTTATCACCTTCGTCCCTCCTAACTTCCAAATTTCCACAGGGATACCATCTGTTGCTGGAGATTTGCCCCACTGACTGATTACATATCACCATTTTTATCTCATCCCTTCATATGTTATGTATTAATAGGGAAGCCTCATCTTCTTCTCACCTTGATAAAATTAAGACTTCTATACATTTTTTTCCATTTGTGCCTTGTCTTGGCTTCTCTATTCCTCTGCTTTATACAAATGTCATACAATATCCAAAATATCTATAATACCTCTGTAGAACCTCTAGTTATTTCTTTTCTCACCATAGGCTCCCTAAGTTTACCTACAACTCATTTATTTATTTACTGATATCTGATTACCAGAAAAGTCTGACTGGGTAGGAGCCCATTTTTCAGTGGCGGTCCAGACAGAAAAGCTCCAAAGTATTACAAAATATTTTAAAAATACTTTTATAATCTTCAAAAATAATACAAAAATATCTACAGTTTAATAATTATACAAAATTAGACATAATATGAAAACATTGGTTAAGAATTTTTAATATTTACAAAAAATGTAGCCAGTTTATAGAGGAATTAAAGGGAAGTTAGTGCAATATGAACTGAGAGAAAAACAGGCTTATGGTATATCTAGAGAGAAAGTCAGGGGAAATAAATTAATAGAAGTAAGGAAGTGAGTGAAGAAGGGAGAGTAAGGAGGTGTAAGGTGTGAATAGGTACTTGTTCACATACATAGTTTATCCCGGTGTTGAGTAAGAACACAGCCAGCTTTTGGCTAGGAAGTCCTTCAGAATGGCTTTGAAGGATGGAAGGGAGGGTAATGACCTGATAGATACAAGAAAGGAGTTCCAGGCCTTAACAACATAGTACTTGTACAGATGAAGCCCAGTATATTTGATAGGATTGTTGATAAACAGAAGTTTTTGGTCAATGGATCATAATGACAGACTAGGAACATAGTTGTACAGGATTGTATTTAAGGATGGTTAGTCAGAAGGATGCTGGGTAATTTTACAGGTGATTAGAAGCTGTGTATATGCTAGATGATGGGGTAGTTCTAACCAATTTAGACATTTTAGTGCTCTACAGTGGTGATTTTTGAAGGGAGTATTTGCTGCATATTTAGCAACTTTCAAATAGCATTTTAAAGTTTTGATTTTTGTGAAGCCAGGAAGTTAGTACAGATGAAAGCACCATAAAGAAGTGTGGGGAGGACATAAGTAGTAGCAAGTATAGTTTTAGTTGCGTTGGTAAGAAAGTTTTTGGCTCTGTAAAGCATCCCTAGTTTTTGATGAGTTTTTCTTATGCAAATTTGTATATGCAGGTTAACTTTAAGATCATCATCCACTATCATCCCTAATAATTTGCTATGACAAGTAAATTCAGTGGTTGTATTATGAACGAGAGGACTTTAAATTTTGTTTTTTTCATGAGAGAGAGAGATTTTGGGGGAAATAGTCTAGTTTTTTTTTTAGAGTTCAGCATAAATTGCAAGTTAAAAAGACACCTTTCAGTGACTGTTAAAGCTTCCCAAGAAATTTTTTTGAGGTGTATGTTGTCAGGTTTGCAAATGAGTGTGGACTCATCTGCGTACTATACTGGGGAGGCCTGCTGTGTGGAAGTGTGGAGGGTGTGGTGCAAATGTTAACAAGGAGGGGACCAAGGATAGAGCCTTTTGGTATACTGGTGGTGACTAGGGGGTATGAAGAGAGGGTGGAGTGTCATTTTACTGACTGATACCTACTGGATAGGTAATTTCTGAACCAGAGAAGTGTGAGCTGAGAGATCTAATGAGGATATCTGAAGTACACGTTTGCTACAACATACTGTGTCAATGGCTTTAGACAAATTTAGAAATAAAGAGGAGACTACTCTGCCATTATCTCTAGCTTTATTGACAGTATGTATATATATATATATATATATATATATATATATATATATATATATAGGTTAGAAGTGCAGTGCTAGTACTATGAGAAGGATGGAAGTTCTTCCTGTAGGAGATAATTTAGCAATTGTTTTTGAATACATTTTTCGAGTATTTTGGAGAGGGGGATAAGATTGCTTTAATTATAAAGTTACTAATGTCTGTTTAATTTCCTCCTTTATGCAGAGTGATAAGGTGCAACTTTTTCTAGAGAGGGAATGTAGGATTCTTGCACTGACCTATTTACAAGGATTGAGACAGGATAAGCAATGTTATCTGCTGCTATTTTAAAGTACTCGCTTAGAATGTCATTAGCTGAAGTACAGCATAGTTTGAGTTTAGTTTTACAGAATATGTGGGTACAGGTTTGAAGGTGAAAGCGGATGTGGTGATATGTGGCTGCTGGGCAAGTTTAGGATTAGATGTTTGGGAATTCTTGGTTAGACATGCCACACTATGAAATAAGACTTGAATTGTACTGTGGTTTTGAGTGGTGAGTTACTGAGAGAGGGGTTAATTTTCAACCTTTGCAAGATTTCTTTAACAGCTGCCCATACTTTTTTAGGGCTGTATTAACTATTATACTGAAAGTTATTACAGTATAGTTTTTTGTTTTCATTTACTTGCTTTTTAGTACAATTCCAAAGCATTCTGATGTTTCCAAGATGTTGTGGTATTTTACATTTTTGCCACTCTTTCCTCACTTTTTGTCTATCCTGCATTAGTATTCCACTCTTTTTGGATAGTCAAATTGCATTATTTCTTTTTAGTTTCTTCCTTCTAGGAGGTACAAGGCTATTTAGGATATTCAGGAAATTTGTATTATATTCATATACAGCATCATCTAAAGACAGGATTTTTATGAAGTTCAATTTCTGGGTTAAACACGGAAAGGTTGCACGATGTTTTATAAAGATGCTGTTAAAGTGGATGTGTGAGATGTCTGGTTGTAGAGATTGTTTGCTGATCATTGAGTGAGTCTGACATTGTAACTGTGGTGGTGTACTTGCTAGGGTCTGATACTAGGATCCACTCTAACAGGGAATTTAATGTCTTTCTCTAACGTGAGAGGCTATTAATTGTTTGAAACCATATTAGTTCATGCTAGATGAAGGGTAGCTAGAGTTTATGCCCAATCGACTGACATACACATCACTTTGTAGCATTTTTTCTTGAGGAATAGTTATGGATATCCAATGTAGGATATCTTCCAGTATAGCTGTATTGTCACCAGGAGGGATGTAAAGGAGAGTAACACAAAATGGCCCCCAATCTCTACAACACCACTAACATAGGCTACTTTCCATTTAAATACCACCAAATCCACTCAAAACCCCTAACAATCCTTAGACACAGCAAACTTTTAAATAAAATCATGAAAATAGTAACAAACACAATCACTCAACTTCAACTGAAGGGGATATCCACCCTACCCCAGCTCCAAACATACTCAAAAGCAAGCCGCCACTCCTGTCGCACAACACTGCTCTGTCATCCCTACCCCCCAAAGGAACCCAATCTCGTACTACTGAATATAAACCTAAGGAGCAGAGTCAACAAAGTCCATGACCTTCATGCCTTACTTTCCTTACACTCACCTGATATAGCCATACTGATAGAAACGTGGCTCAAACCAGAAATTAAAAATTATGAAATTCTCCCTCCAAGCTACAACCTACATGGATGTGATCATACTAACAAATGAAGAGGCAGTACAACTATAATGTATAAACAAAACTTAGACCTAGAACTCATCAACCCAAACACACCAAACGTTCCTAGTGTTGAAATACTAACCACCAGACTAAAAATCAACAATAACAAACATTAATAATTATTGCTATCTACATTCTACCAGGTCACAATTCTAACACAGCTGAAGACATTCTTCAATCGATATCCTAAACTTTCCATCAAGAAACCATTATGGGCGACTTCAATATTGATTGGTCCACCTATAACTCTGATAAGCCCACCAACTTTATAAACTTACACGGTTTCTCACAACGTATACATACTGCAACCAGAACTGACAAAACCTCCAACAGGCATTCTATACAAACAAATTAACTCTAACCTACCAATCTGGTTGCCGCCCTGGCAGTGTTAGCGATCATCTCCTCACCTATCTACTCAGAAACAGTCTAGGCCCACCCAGGCAATCATGCTTCTGGCTAATCCATAACAAAAAGAACTTCAATGTCCAAACATTACTTACCCTCTCACAACAATGTAATTGGTCACCCCTCAAAACTCTTCCCCTAGACACTGTTGTACAGTACTTTAATACCAACTTTCTTGACATCCTTAACAGCTTATCCCCCCTGCCAATATGCTAGACAAAAAAATCAATACACACCATGGTTAACAAATGACACAAAACTCTGCTAAAACAAAGACAAAGTCTGGGTGCACTGGAAAACCAGCAAAACCTACTACTCTACAGGCAACTTGAAAACAAAGCCAAGTCTCAAATTAAAGCAGACAAAAAACTTACTTTACTGCTGTCTAACAACAAAACTGCAATAATCCCCCCAAAAATCTGGCCCATTATAAATAAACATACAACCTGGTAATGCCTCAATCTCTAACCCTGGTACAGCTTCCACAGATGACACAACATAGCCACTCAATTAAATACCTTCTTTAGAAATTCAATTCACTCTCCAATCAATTCTCAGCAAAACATCCCACTAACTATCCCAAACACCTCCTTTGTCACCAGCAACACCTCATTTAAACCTATTCCAATCCATACCATACAAAAACCCCTAAGCAAACTCAAACCTACCACCCTAGCAGCTGACAACCTTCCTACAGAATACATAAAAATAGCTGCTGATGCTACTGCCTATCCCACCACTATCCTGATTAACCACTCTATCACAGAAAACTACATTTCACTAAACTGGAAAATATCCCGCTGCACAAAGGGGGCAACTCCACTGAACTATCTAATTATAGACCTATTGCCATTCTACCACTTCTCTTCAAAATACTCGAAAAATGTATTCACCCACAGCTTTTAAACCACCTACTATCCAACAACCTCTTATCTCTCACACAACACGGGTTCTGCTCACACCACAGCACCACAAATGCCCTCCTTAGCTTCAATGACAGCAAAAATCCATATAGAAACCAAGGAAAATGTGCTTCTTCCATCTTTCTAGATCTTTCCAAAGCCTTTGTTACGACTGCATGTCAGAAACTTCTTGCTGAACTTTCCTTGCTAAATCTCAGCCATTCTTCCCTAACGTGGTTCCACAGCTAATTTACTGGCCGACAGCAAGCTGTCAAATGGCATCAGGATCTCTCAGACTTACTCCCAGTTAACATAGGAGTTCATCGAGGTTCTATACTTGGTCCCCCGCTCTTTTCTATTTTCACTAACCAGTTACATAAATTTACCCCCTTGCCTCTGTCATTCAATAAAACAACTAGAAACCATTACACAACAGTATTTTTCTGTGGTAGAAATCTGGCTAGCTGAAGCAAAACTTAAACTAAATCCATCCAAGACTAAACTGATGCTCTTTCACCCTACCAAATCCACCAACTCCCTAAACACATTTCAAATATACTCCTTCAACAAAGCCGTCTCCCAAACAAAATTACTAAATGTAATAATCAACAATAAATTGAAATTTGACTTGCACATATCACAAGCCATTAAGAAAACTCATATTAAACTAGGCTCTGTGTATTGAATCAAGCCATTCCTTATTAATCACAACAGACAAAACACAGCCAGAACCCATCTCCTCTCCACTCTACTTTATGCCTCTCCAGTCTTCATTAACCTAAGCAAAACTGAGCTTACTAAACTCAATACTTGCTACAACAAAACTGCTAGATTTGCTACCAGTTCTCTGCACAGATCCCAACACTTCTGACCTACATCATCTAAAATGGATAGAATTACCCCACCACTTAACCTACTCCCAACTCATCTCCACCCATTAAATAGTTCACCAACCAGACAAAACCCCAGCCCTTCCACTAATGCTTCAACCATACTCTACCACTCATCTGCTCTGTTCTTTTAAAAAACTCTACTACAGATTACCAAATGCAACAACAAAGCTGGAGACAACCTCTAGTCCAACTATATTGCCAAGATATGGAATACCATTCCACAACATATCGTAGTCTCCACCAACCCATCTTAAGTTTAAAATCTCCTAAAAGACTATCTCAATAACAATCGGATCTGCACATATCAGTCCTGCCTACTTCCATCACAGCCCATCTCTTTGTCTAGCTTCTGTCATCCCTCCTTTGAACAACTTACCTTTCATACTTTATCATGCCTTTCCTTCCTACTGCCACTTACCTCTTTACCTCCACCTATAAATTCCACTCACACTCTCTCTCTCCTTCAGAACCTTTCTCCCACTACACACATTTTCTCACCCTCCACTTCCTTGTTCTACTCATGCCACTTCTAACCCACTCTGGCAGGCCTAACACAAAATCTCTGATCGTGTTTATTAATTCCATGTAGAATTGCTACCTTGTCCCTTCAATGTTGTACCTACTCTCTCGATATTTAATCATTAAAATGATGTATATATTTTCACTGCTATTATTATATGACTTTTCTTAGCTTGTGTCTGTACCTATTAGTGCGACTCTTGTGCTTACATTAGTTTGCTACAAAAGAAGATTAAAAACAAAGTATCAAAATCTGTGTGACTTTGCTATGGAGCTTTTCTCCCCAGGTCTCCACTGAAAATAGTCTCTCACCCAGCCGGACCATCCCGCTACACAAATGTAAAACAAATAAATGAAAATAACCGTTTCTGATCAGGAAAGTAATAAGAAGCTCTGCTGAATTAAATTGTGGTATTCGTTTGTTGTAAGGTAAAATGTGCTAGTTGTTGGGAAATATTAAAGCAACACCACCATCTTTCCTCTTTATGCAGTTATTTTGGATGATGGTATAGTTGGGAGGTGTAATTTTGAAGCTGTTTACTCTGGGTGTAAGCCAAGTTTCAGTTACAACAAGAACATCAGGCTTATGTTGAGTAATCCAAGCATATAGTTACTAGTTCAGCAAGTTTATGCTTCTAAGATTTATGGCAGTAAAAGTTAGATTACTGGGTTGGGGATTGTCTGTTGTGAGGTTAGAGTAGTCTGTGTAAAAGAACTGTCTTGATGTTTACTGTGATAGGTGGGGCCTGGGCTAGGGTGAATGTCTCCTCACAGAAGGATTTTAGTATACAGAGAAATTATTGTTACTTGTTTCTGGAGAGTTTTTTCCACTTAATTTTCATTTGGTTTGAGATGAAATGGAGTTAATCAGTCTATATCTGGAGTAAAGGTGAGGGGCATCATTAAATAGGTTTGGTGCGATGTGTTGGTGACAGTGTCAGGAGGAACTATGAACAGGTATTTGGGACGGAGTCGGAGAGATGTTAAGAGCTATTACAGAGTCATGGTCGGATGAGAGATGGCTTGGAAAGAGCAAGTGAACAGAGGATAAGCTGAGGAGTAGCATGATTAAGTAAAGGGATCTCTTTTTTGATGGTAAGTAGTGGGGAAGTAGGGATCAAGAAGAAAACAAGAAGTTGCAGGGCAGTAAGATATTTAATGGTGGTGGAGTCTGAAAGCTGGTACAGGATAGGTAGGAAAAAGTATTTTCTATGAAGGAGGAGTTAGGTTGCCCTGGTATCTTTTCCGGATTGTAAGGAATACAGGGGGTTAAAAGGCTAGACTATGAAGATGTACTTAAAATAGGAAGAAGTGACTGTTTAGTTGGGAAAACTAGTACTGTTAGGAAGAGGTGTCAGTATGAATAAATGGGTCTGTTGTGTATGACAGAACCGTCCTAATGTCAAATGTAAGTAAAAACTAAACACTCAAAATAAATTTGATCATACACAACAGCAAAGAAAAAAAAAACAATAATATAGAGAGAGGAAAACTATCCCCCCCCCCCCTAACACTAGCCTCAAATTTGTCTGAATAGTGGCAGTG
Source organism: Protopterus annectens (assembly GCF_019279795.1). Lineage (NCBI taxonomy): Eukaryota > Metazoa > Chordata > Ceratodontiformes > Protopteridae > Protopterus > Protopterus annectens. Next base: position 164,633,228 of record NC_056735.1, read on the forward strand.
TTATAAGAAGGTTTTAATGAAGTTAAGATGTAGGGTAAGGGTTGAGGGAAGTGGCAGCATTACGGTTAGAGTTAGCACCCATTACTATATCACTAGATGGGTTGCAAACTGGCTCACAGATAGAACCCACAGTGTGAAAGTAGCTGACTCCAAGTCAGACTGCCGACCAGTCATGAGTGGAGTCCCACAGGGTTCGGTCCTGGGTCCTCTCCTGTTTGGTATCTACTTCTCTGAAGACCAGGCCAACACAAAGGGACTCTGGGTGACAAAGTTCGCAGACGATTGCAAGTTCGGAGCTATTATTAACTCCCCAAGCGATGTTGACATCCTACATAAAAGCCTCACTGAGACCAACGACTAGTGTCAGAACCATAGCATTAAGCTGAATGCCAAAAAATGTGTCATCCCCTTTTGGAAAAACCTGGTTCCCATGAATTACCACATCGAAGGTAGTCCACTGAACACAGAAGGCATTATAAGACATCTGGGAACACAAGTTGACAGCAACCTCTCTTTTGACCACCACATTGCCACTGCGGTCAGAAAGTCTTTCTATGTGGCACAACTCATTACTAAGGGTTTTGCATCCAGAAAGAAAGAGGTCACTGTCTCCCTCTACACTTCTGTCATTAGGCCAATCATAGAGTACAATGCCCCATTTGGCATGTACCTCACTAGACACCTGCAACTAGAGAGGCTGCAAAAGTACCTCACAAAGAGGATCCTAGGCCTTAAACACTTAACCTATATGGACAAAATCACAACTATTCTCTGTCTCATATCGCCTACTTAGAAGTGATCTCTGCTTGCCTTACAAAGCCATGTCTGACCCAGCTCTGTTAGAAATGCTACATCGAAAGAAATCCCAATCCCTCTGCACCACACACTCCAGAGAACTAAACTTCATTACCACAATTAACAGAATGTGCTGGAGGACAGGTTCATAACCCAGAGACTGCCTGTGCTATGGAACAGACTTCCCATACATGTCAAACAGAGCACCTCATTGGCTCTCTCTAATAGAAATCTTGATGAATGGATGGGAAATAAACAATTCATCCCAGGGATCACTTCAGTGGCTCTACTCGACAGAGGCACTCGGAACTAAGGTCGGGTGGCATGATGCCAGGGTAATCCTATGGGCTAGGCATGTAAAGGGCTATAGCACCATTAGCCTAGTACACACCTATGAACCTATAAAGAGAGCAGGGGAGCACAAGACAGACTCAGACACACAAAAACATTCACAAGCACACCCAAAAATCACTGCATGTATCCCCTAACCTACCCCTTACCCTAAAATACACAAACTGACATACAAACACATGATGCCCATCCTTCCCTCATCCCAGACCCTAATCCTAAATCACACGCACACACACACACACACACACACACACACACACACACACACACACACACACACACTTTCCAAACCCACTTACCTGTATCAACATTCCATACCATCGACATATCCACCATTTGGCCATCCTTGCTGTCAATATTAAATCACACCATTGCATTTGCCGAAAAATGTATGGTTGGCAAAACACAAGGGAACTGAATAAATATACTAAAAAGCAGTATGGGAGGGAGAAAGGTTGCTGGGAATGGTGCTAAAAGATTAAATGGAAGTTTGAAAGTAGGTAGAAAGAAACAGGAGTGCTTTTATCACAGTAGTAAGGTTATTTGGGGATGGTTAGATAATATAACTCTTCATATTTCCTGTTGCCTAAGTCACTGTGCTAAAAGTTTTTATGGAGATTCTGCTTCTCATTCTTCTGGCAGTAAAGTTCATCAAAGAGAGTTTACCAGTGAAACCCTTTCCAATGTTCCAAAAGAAAATGCTGGAGAGAAAGAAAAAAGCACAAGAGTTGACTGTTAGAATTATGACTACCTTGGATTTGAACCAGAGCCTGGTGTTTGGAGATAGAGAGAAACAGGAAGAAAACCACCAACACTGAATTTAACAATTAAAAGATACCATAAAGCATCAATCGCAATTGTGAAATATAGCTTTGCAAGAAAAAGTGGCTGAAACATACTGGATTTTTCTTGACTTTGTTAATCTTTTGGGTGGACTGTAAAGCATATACCACACTTTAAAGTTATTAATGCTTACAATGATACTAAGAGAGAGAAAAACAAGGAAATATGAGCAAAACAAATTGTGTTTTATTAGTATTTATATAAAGCATTTCAGGATATAAACTGTATGATATATAGTAAAGCAATTTTATGTAGTGTATAGTCAGGGGTATTTTAAATGTGTGTGTGTGTCTTTTTATTAACTGTTAAGTGTTAAACATATTAAACAAGTACTTTTGCAGTTATAAGAAAAATAGTCTTCACAGTATAACAAGAGAAGAAAGGCTTGACAAAAACAATTTTAATGTTAATATGCTGTTATCCCAGGCTGATGGGGGGGCGGGGGGTAGTGTGTAAAAATACACTGATGATATTACATGTAGAATTAAGATATTCACCCTTATTTTTACAACGGTGGATCTATAGATTAATGCCCTTGGCTTAAGCTATAAACACGTGTTTTTGAAAGCAAGTAGGTTTTAAAATAAGACAAACACTATGACAGCTATGAAAAAGGCTAAGCTTCTTACATCTGCAAAGGTATTAGCTTGTTAATTTAAAGTCTGAAATTATGTAAAGCGCATAAAAGATAGGAGCCTCCCTAGGAGCCTTAACACTTTATTTGATAGAACAGTGTACAATTTAGTTTTATTTAAAGATAGCCAGTGTACTTTTTCTTACAGCTAAAAATTAATGTTTTATGTAAACATACAAGCTGTTTTTCACATCTGGGAGAGGGGGATGTAAATAAGAAAAGAACAGATAGCAATCAGTGCAAGTGGGAACCTATGATGTAGTCAGAGACAAAGGAAAAGGAATATAATTACACTCATTGCTAAAGGGTTTTCAATAGTAATAGAAGGAAAATACATTAATGGTAGATTTGTGGTAGTAAAGAGCTACTGCCAAGGGAGGAAAACTACAATGGCATGTATTTATATTCCATCAAAAACTGCTATTAGAAGCTTAAGAAAGTTTTAGGAGAAATAATCATCTTTCAGCAGGGAATATTACTTAAGGTGGGGACAGGAACTTGATTTGCAATAGTGAGGACATATCAGGGGGACCTAGAAGGGAAATCTTAACAAAAGAGGCTAGCTTTCTGAAGAAAAGTATGAAATATTTGATATGGACCATTTGAATTCATAGTAGGAACTTAGACAATTTACATGTTGTTTTTAATATACGCCAACTGGCCTATACTAGACATATGATATTTCACAGGAACATTTGCATTTAATTGAAAGCTTGTATACACATTCATAAACTATTTCAGATCATGCACAAATCAAAACCAAGATAATGTAGGATAATAAACTAAAAAAAAGGAGACACTGGTGTTTTCCCACCTACTTGTTAAAAAGGAAGAATTTAAGGAATGGGTAATGGAAATTATTTGAGTTACTAGAGAAGACAGAAATAGTCTCAAATTATATCCAGTGAGTGGGATACAATTAAAATGGAGTTTAAGAACAGGAGAGAAAGAGATGTTAAGGAAGTAACACATTCCTTACAAGGGCTGACAAAGGTTAAAGTATTGCAGAATAAGGGGAGTCTCAAAGAAGAGGAGAAAAAAGAGTGTTAAAGAGAAAACAAGGGGTATATGGATAATATGTACGAGTTTAGTAAGATTGCCATTAAGCAACTATTTTTGATAACTCCAAAGCATGAAAACATTCCACACAAGACAGCAGAAAGTCGGGTTGTTGTCAAACCTAGGGTGCCTACAACAAGAAAAATAAACCACAAATCATGTAGAGGGCTTTCAGATATTTTGGAAATTTTATGAAAATTTGTATAAAGCTGAGAAATGTGGAAATTAAGAAAGAATACAAATGGAAATATTTATGAAGAACTTATCAATTAAGATAGTATGAAATGAGATAAAAACAGTCAATCTTCAGGAAAGTATCCAGGAACAGATGGTATTCCTGTGGAAGTTTAGAGGTTAGAAGGAAGTGAAGAAAGTGATAAAAATATGGACAATTTTAACACTATTTTAAAAGGAAGGGAAGCACCAACATCTTGGAAGAAGCTGTGGAGGCTTTATTACCCAAGGAGTGTAAACGCCCATCAGACCCATTTCAATTTTAAACCATGATTATAAAGTTCTTATGTCCATACTAGCTAAAAGAATGGCAAAGATTTTGCCAAAATTGATAGATATGGATCAATGTGGTCTTGTAGATGGAAGGCATGATGATCCAGAGGGAAGCAGAATATAAGAAAATACCTCTGTTATTGGTGGGTATTGATACAGATAAAGCATTCAACAGAGAAAGCTGTGATTTTATGAGTAGGGTAATGGAAGCATTTGCACTTCCTGATACAATAAGAATAATTAGGAGGATATATGAAAGATCAGAGGCAAGAATTAATGTGGGAGGATTCTTCTGTGCAAGTTGTGTCTGAACAAAGGAACTAGGCATAGGTTTCCTCTCTCCCCAGTTATTTGTTTTATATTTAGAGCCCCTGGCAAAGGACATTTTTAAACAATTTAAAGTTTTAAACAACTTAAAACATGACCTAGCAGACCCACTTGGATCCCTGTTTAACCACAGCCTGCGAACTGATTATGTTCTGATGGAATAGAAGACAGCAACAGTAATCCCTCTATCCCTCTATCCCTCTGCACAAAGGGGGGGGGGGGGCATCAACCAACTCTGGGAATTATAGGCCCATAAGCTTAACAGCCACATCTGTAAGGCCATGGAAAGAATAATTATGAACCTTTTCAACAAGAACATAGGTGTCGCTCGTCCTATGTTATGACTTAAGACGAAAAGGTGGGGTAGTTTGTTTATATGCTTTATTATATAGAAACACATCAGGATGGATAGCAGCAACATAAAATATAAATGAACTGATTAAATGACAGACCATTACATACATGCATGCTTACATCTCTACAGCTCTCTACAAAATGGCAGCTTGGCTCACACGTGCTCATAGGTTCATAGGTAGATACTAGGCTATCTGCCCTAGGGCATTTATAAGACTAGCCAGAATGCATTTGGCTTCCGCCTCCCTATTAGATTAGCCTACTGTGCCTCTGTAAAGTAGGTCACAGTAGGTACCTTTTTAAGATTACTTTACTGTGCATCTGTCTAGCAGGGACACAGGAGAGATCCCAGGGGTGAATTTGCGATTTCCCATCCACGTGTCCAAATTTCGCTTGAAGAGGGTCAGCGAGGGGCTATGTCTAACATGAATTGGGATTCTATTCCAGAGCGAGGGGAGCCTCTGGGAAATGAATCTGTCCCTCCAGCATGTCCTCTATTTATTTTTGTGCTGAGGTTTAGGTTCCTGGAGCATGTAGCTCTAAGGGACTTGGATTTTTTGAGGTGGAGCATGTCCATTAATGCTGGGTTTGACATGGCTTTGGACATCAGGCATAGATCGCCTCTGAGTAGGCGGTAAGCAACCGAGTAGAGCTGGAGTTTCTTTAGTCGAGCTGCATAGGACATCTGTTTGTAGCCCATGATCCTCTTGGTGAGGTACTTTTGGGGTCTCTCCAGTTGCTGCATGTGTCGGCTAAGGTACATCCCAAAAGGGGCATTGTATTCAATTATGGGCCTGATGAGTGACGAGTAGAGGGGCACAATGACCTCTCTTGATCTAGATGCGAACCCTTTCGTGATAAGGTGGGCTATATAGAAGGTCTTGCTAACCACTTTGGCAACGTGATTATCAAAGGAGAGATTACCATCTACGTTGGTCCCCAAATCTCTTATTACTTCTTCCGTACTTAATGGATTACCACCTATGTGGTAATTTGTGGGCACCTTGTTTTTCCCAAAGGGGATGACCATGCACTTTTTAGCATTTAGCTTGAGGCCGTGGTTCTGGCACCAAGCATCTGTCTCTGTGAGACCCTTTTGGAGGATGCTTGTGTCAGCTGGAGATTCGATTATGGCCCCCAGTTTGCAGTCATCTGCGAACTTTGTCAGCCATAATCCCCCGTGTTAGCCTGAACCTCAGAGAAGTATATACCGAACAAGAGAGGTCCCAGAACTGAGCCCTGTGGGACGCCACTTGTAACTGGTTTGGATTCGGACATGGCACCTGCGATTCTGACCATGTGGGTTCTATCTCTGAGCCAGTTTGCAACCCATCTTGTGATATAGGGGTTGATATTTAAGCTGGTACGCTTATTTATGATGCCCGAGTGGGGTATTGTGTCGAAGGCTTTTGCGAGGTCCAGGTAGGCTGTGTGGACTACCTTGCCCTCATCTATGGCTTTGGAAACTGTTTCAAAGAAATCAACTAGGTTTAAGAGGCAAGATCTGCCCTTAACAAAGCCGAATTGGGTAGGGTCCAGTGTCTGGAGGCTCCCAATGTCTTTATTTATGAGTTCCATGATAATACGCTCCATAGCTTTACAGACCAGACTAGTCAGGCTTATGGGGCGATAGTTTCGGGGTCCGTTGTGGCACCACCTTTGTGGAGTGGGACCACTGTAGCTGTACGCCATTCTTTGGGTACATATCCTGTAGTAAGGCTAAGTTTGAACAGTGACTTAATGTGAGGGTTCAGTTCTTCTTGGAGCTCGTGTAAGACACAGCCTGGGACATCGTCCGGTCCCATAGATGCTGTGTTTTTTGCTTTGGAGAGGGCAGCTTTCACCTGTGCATCTGTGATGTCAGGGAGGTTACATTCAGTTGGGATAGGCGTTTGCTCCTTTGGTGGGGAAGGGGGGGAGAAGTTTGCGCTGAATCTGTCTGCCAGGATGTTGGCTATGTCTGTAGGTTCGGTATATTTTGTACCGTTATGCAACAATTTAGAGCATATCTGGGAGTTTCCGCCCATGTTTCTGACATAACTAAAGAAGGCCTTGTGATTATCTTTAGTGTCTAGGGCAATTTTTCTTTCGAAACTGGCCTTTGATGATTTTATGAGAGATTGAAGTTTCTTGCTAATACTGATCAGAGATGCCTTCCCTTTTTGGGATTTTTATCTGTCATGTAGTAGCTTCCTCCTTCTGTTGTATAGCTTGGTCTTTTGGCTTTTCCTGGTAACGGGTCGCCACAGCGGAACTCTGGTCCGCTAATGATTGGCAGTTAGTTTTTATGGTGTCGAGTTGCCAGCCCGACGCCGAACCTTCAACGAAGGCACGCCCATTCAACAAGTCTTTCAAATGCCCACTCGACTGCGGGGAGGACATGCAAACTCCACACAGAAGGCATTCCCAACCCAAGCCGAGAATTGAATGGGAGAACCTCTTGATGTGAGGCAACAATGTCACCGCTGCACCACCGCGGAAATGTAGTATTTACACAAATGTGCAAGCCCATGGAAAGCTTCTTAAAGGTATACATACATACATACTGCTCTACATACTCCCTCTTTATTGACTTGCCCACAATAAAATGGCATCTGAAAAAGACATGCAATTATACAGACACTAAGAAATAAACACAACGTTCATGTCCAAGTTGCCATGCGTCTGGAAATGCGACTTGATCTAGTGATATAGCAATTAGGACTGGGTTGGGACAGTCATTGGTGAACAATCTGTTTCAGGAGTCTCAGGAACAGGGATATTTGTTGGAATGTCCTCAGGAACTGGAACACTGGATAACTCAATCTGAGATCTACAGTCTTTTTCACAGACAAGATGCTACAATAAAGGCTCGGACACCAGCACTAAATGTTTCTGATTCTGCCTAAATTCTACTTCTTGTGATTCCACAATGTACGATCTCAGCTCTGGAATTTCTCTAATTTCTCTAAATTTACATTTTAAGCATTCAGGGCCTTTCCTCGATTCAGCTGGTACCACTATATGGCAGTTTACCGCTTCCCCTGCAAATACAGCAGGTGCACACACAAATGAATGCTCTCTTTCTATGGCCTCTGAACCAGCTAAATAAAACAGAATAAATGCCTTTGTACGTGCATCTTTATCAGAAAATGCAACTTGTATGAAAATATCAAACACTCTTCAATTCTCTGCAATACTATTATCAAATACAAATAAACCAGGTTTTTATAATGCCTTCTGCCATACCAACAAAGTATGCAGACATACACTGGAAATATGGCCCTTGTAATTATGTATGAACATGCACATATACCAGGTACTTGTAATAACACTCAAAAGCATAATAAACTCTTCAAAATACCGTACTTTGTGAAATATGCTTTGAAATGGCTGTATTTTGCAAAATAACTGTACTTGCAAACACTTTGGATATCTTGAATAGCTTTAAATAATGCAAAAAAGTAGCACATAGTGAAAAAATGTAGTAATTTTCCTTGTTTTATACATTTTATGCAATTCAGACATTGTTTCAAATATTTTTGTAACTATTTCAAATATTTTCATAGTTCATAGCTTGGTACTAGGCTATTGGCCCCAGGGCCTATACAAGCCTAGCCATAACAATTCCCTGGCTATTTCTTCCCAGAATATTTACTTCCCTGGTCCTGTGTCTAGCAGGGCGATTGACGTGATCCCCGGGATGAATTTCCTATCTCCCATCCAATATTTATCAATATGTTGCAGTTTCGGACATTTCGTTTAACTAGAAATTCGTTTTGAGTGTTCCGAGTGCTTCATTTTATATTCTTTGAGTAAGAAATCATTTAACCAAGTTTTAGTACCTGGAATTAGTTTCTGACCTGTTTTGTGAGTTGTACGTGCAGTAGGGATGATCCATTCCTCTATATCTCTCCAACATTAACGGAGTACCTCTTGGTCTTGATTCTGGATCCCATTCTGACACCATATCGGTCTTGTCCTATGTTATGATTCAAGACGAACAGGCGGGATAGTTCGTTTATATGCTTTTTTATATAGAAACACATCAGGATGGATAGCAGCAACATAAAATATAAACAAACTGATTAAATGACAGACCATTACATAAAGGCATGCTTACATCGCAACAGCTCTTTACAAAATGGCACTCTATTTCGCACATGCTCAGCATTTATACACATGCGCAAGCCCATGGAAAGCTTCTTAAGGGTATACATACATAATGATCTACAACAGGTAATCTCCAAACTCTGGACCTAACCCAGTTTGGATTTGTTAAAGGTAGATCATTCCTGTTAAACCTAGTTGACTTCTTCGAGAAAGTCACCAAGGCCCTGGATGAGGGATAAGACCATGCATACCACCTACCTTGACCTAGCCAAGGCATGTAACACAGTTCTCCACTCAAGTGTTGAGAAACTCTCCACTGAGAATTAACCCCTGAGTAGCCAACTGGCTCACCGACAGGACACATACTGTAAAAGTGGGTAACTTCACTTCTAGCAAAAGACCAGTCACCAGTGGTGTACCACAGGGTTTTGTGCTGGGCCCTTTACTGTTTGGAATTTATTTCTCAGAAGTTCAGGTAAACTTGGATGGCCTGTGGTAGACTGCAAATTGGGAGCAATCAATGAGTCCCCCAACGATGACAATATACTGCAGAAAAGATTAATGCAGAGAAATGATTGGTGCCAAAGCCATGGATTAAAGCTTAATAAAAAAATGCATTATTTTTCCCTTTCGGAAAGTGGACATCCCTGCTAATTACATTACAGACAGCACCCCCCTAAATGTAGACCCAGTGGTACATGATCGGGGTACTCAGGTTAATAGCAATCTGAAGTTCGACCACCACATATCCACAGTGGTAAGGAAATCCTCCTATGGGGAACATGTTATAAGTAAAGGCATCGTTTCTAGATCTAATGATGTTATAATTCCATTACACTCAACCATCATCAGAACAGTAATTGAGTACAATGTTCCCTTTTGCATGTACCTCACCGGACACCTGCAACAGTTGGAGAGACCACCAAGAAAATACAGGGTACACAAAACAAGTCCTACATGGAAAGACTGAAAGTCCTGTCACTATTCTGTCCCATACAGGTTGACAAGGGTTGACCTGTGCCTGACTTACAGGGCAGTCTCTGATCCAGCCCTGATGACAATGCTATACATTCATAAATAAAACTGTTTAAGGGTCAGCCACTCCATGGATCTTAACCTAGCCTCTGACATGAAAAGGTCATTTTGGACAGATAGATACATCTCCCAGAGACCGCCACTTCTCTGGAACAAGCTTCCAAATTACATGAAACCGAGCCCCCCCCTCTTCAAATGCAGCCTAGATCAATGGATGGGTGACACAAATTCAATCTTGGGGTAGCGTCAATTTCCCTCCTGGACAGAGGCAGTCAGTATTAATTACTATAGACTCTTACCTCTGTGAACTTTGCTCACCTAACCACAAACAACTGGGGAAACTCAGAATAAATATGGCTAGGCTTATAAGAGCTCTAGGGCCATTGGTCTAGTAACCTTATATGAACCTATGAAATATGGAACTCAGACATGCAAAGCTATAGCTGTTCTGTAATTAAGAAAAGTTGGCTTTATTTGCAGATATTTTGTACATGATGAATCCAGAAATTGACATCCAAGTCTTGTGGAACATTTTCAGACACTTTCTCAGCAATACCCATACTTATGGGGACACAAAAAGGTAAAAGTATTTAGGAGCATGGATTAAAAAGGTTGTTACGGCAGTTTAGGATATGTGGGAAGAGACTAAACATAAGATAACATAAAACATAGAAACTGGAAGCTTCTGTTTATAGATATGGATAGTAACATACAAATAGTGAAAATGTTTTTAGTCCCTTTAATTTTGTATATTGGCCAAGCATATTTTTAGCATCCCGAGGAGACATTGTGAACAATACTTGATCCTTCCAATAGAGCGAGGTAGTTTAGGATTACCTGATTTGAAAAGGATATTTTAAAGCTACACAGTTAAGACTCAAACATAACACAAGCAGAAGGATATGATCCAAAATAGAAAAAAGAATGACAATGAAGCAGGGAAGAGTTGAAGAAAGAGAGCGAGTGTGATTTTAGATGCAGGTCATTAAGGAGAATGCTAACAACCATTCAGAATATTATATTCATAAAATAGCAGACAATATATTACTAACTAAGCCAACAGAAAAATGGAGAAAGGAGATTTTGGCAATAGGGATGATGCAAGTAGGAATTCAGAAAATAGGCAAGAGGGGGCTGGAATTTACTGGAGAAAACTAGCAAAGGAACCAATGTATTTTGAGCAAATGACTAGGAATGTACAGAAAAACAACCTGTGGCTGTGCTTTCCAAGAACCAATTCAAATTCATTTTTAGTGGAAATTTACTGCAGCTAAAATGCATCACAAGCAGTGCTTTCATTCTACTCTGTTAAGAACTTCATCAGAACTACATACAATTATTCCATTTTGGTTTAAATAATCAGTGTAATCACATGACAAATGAAAAAAACTATTTGAGCCATTCTTAAAGAGATAATCACCTTGAAAATGCTAAAGTATCAGAATTTTACTAGTTAAAATTTAAAACATAAAAATATTTTTGTGACATTAAAATGCAACCATAGTAAAAGAAATGCATAGGTAGTCAGTTGTAGACAATACATTGCAAGTTTAGTGTCTTTAATTTTAAGACCTTATTAACTCATTCTCTTCAATGGAGCTTTGTACTAGTTAAAATTCAACACATAAAAATTATTTTTGTGATATTAAAAAAAAAAAAACAGGTAGTCAGTTTTAGACAGTAAGTTACAAGTTTAGTGCCTTTAATTAAGACCCTGTTAACTCATTTCCTCCACTGGAATTTTTACATTTAGGCTGTAACTTCCAATGAGCGGAGCCTAAGCTTTTTGACAGAATCAAATTATGTCTTCACATTTCAAACAATGTTCATATCTCTGGAACCATAGGGTTTACTAAAGAAATGTAAATGGCAAACTCTACAGCAGAAATTATTCTTATAGGTATACTATTCTTTAGGTTCTAGATCTTAAACTTGATTTATAAGTCACAGTAAATATAATACCAATTACATTTGTAATATTTTGCAAACACCTTACAATATCATCAAGCTGACAGCTTTCATATAAGGCTGACAGTTTTGTCTGTGCTACTTGGTTATTAAGATAGTTAAGAAAAACTGCAGTGTAGTCCAGCAAATGATTCAAACAACACTGTGGTTGTGCCTTCCAAGAACCAGTTCAATTTTGAATCCAGGGGAAATTAATTGCAAATCAAAAATAGTCATTTGGAACACTGACAATAATCTTGTTAGTTTAATTTTATAGGTTCATAGGTGTTTACTACGCTAATGACCACAAGGGCCTTTTTAAGTCTAGTTATGCACCCCAAATCTCTGACAAGTTCTGATACCCTTGATAAGTGTAAGCATGGGCCTTTTTTCTCTTGTGTGGGTTGAATCTGGTGGACATATTAGTGCATTTACAACTTTACACAAGGACCTTGAATTTAAAATTGTTTTTTGTAGGTGATGACAACCATCATGACACAAGAGATCAAGCAAATCTAATTCACCCCTTGCACCTCACATACCTATATATGAGAGATTATGTGAGGCAGACATCAGATAACTGCATACACAGAATAAGAATTTTTTACTTTTTTTTTTAAATTTAACAGACAATGAAAGGAAATTGCTACATACTTTATCCAGAGATAGACTAATTCAGATCTTGGAAGTACACAAGGGGAAGGGGTGGTGGTCATGAACAATCATGACTACTCTGGTAAACCAATTGACTATTTGTAGGCTAGTACTTATTTTAGATTGGCCTCCATAAACGAAATTAATTATGCATTTAGTAGAATTGACTCCTGGTTGAACAAACTGGTACATGAATTTGGATTGCCACCTGATTAGGTCAGGTTTCCTCAAAGTTAACCAGCCAGGCATACCAGCCATTTTTGAAATCCCCAAAACACACAAGAACCAGAATGATCCACTGCTATGTCCAACAGTGGCTTACGCAACATCCAAAATGGAGCCTTTGAATCTACTGGTTGAGAACAAATTAAAAAATTTTAAAGACAAACTACACGTTAGGGGATTTGTGAAATTTTTTTTACTGAAACTGTCCAAAACCACATATTGAGAGAACTGTATGTTTGTTACCACAGATGTAGGTATTAATGTTATCTGACATATGGAGGCAGTGGTACTCAGGTAACTGCCATGAGTTTTTGTGTGAGTGCTAACGGAATGTAATTGATATCAGCAAAAGAATGTAAATGTATGTCATGGTTATAAGGAATTCCTAGTGTAAAGTAACTGCAGTACAGGTTTTAAGATCTAGAGAAAGTACAGTTGTGTACACAAATGTAGATGTTCGAGTGTGTTCACTGTTGCAGTCATCGCACTTGGGTTATCTGCCTGCAGGTAAGCCCTCAGTCGGCCTGAATACCGGAGTCTTGGGATTTCTGCATCGGATACTGTCGCTTCTTCCATGACGTCAGGGGTATAAAACAGGCAGCAGACGCCATTACATCAGTTTTTCTTGCC